>NW_027040945.1:292500-307500 GCF_037179485.1 Ochlerotatus camptorhynchus
CCATAGCGACCATCAGGCGATACGATATGGCATCGGTCAACGGAATACTGTGGCAGTACGGAGGACGAGAACTTGTGACCGAAAGTGGAAGACGAAAGCTTTCGACAAGGATTTGTTCGTTGAGGCACTTCGTGTGGACGGGAGTCCCGTAGATCTAAATGCGGACGAGCTGACAGAAACGTTAGTGAGAGCATGTGACACGACCATGCCGAGGAAACTGGAGCCAAATAACAGACGGCGTCCAGTCTACTGGTGGAACGAGGCACTTAGTACTCTCCGCGCTAGTTGTCTCAGAGCCAGAAGACGTGTTCAGAGAGCAAGAACGGAAGCAGACAGAGAGGAACGAAGAGAAGTGTTTCGAGCGGCCAGGGCCGCTTTTAAACGAGTGATTAAGCAGAGCAAGTCGAACTGTTTTAAGGAGCTGTGTCAAGACGCTGATGCCAACCCCTGGGGCGACGCATACCGAGTCGTGATGGCGAAGATCAGAGGTCCAACGATGCCCGCTGAAATGTGCCCAGAGAAGCTGAAAGTCATCGTGGAAGGACTTTTCCCGAAGCACGACCCAACAACCTGGCCACCTACACCGTACGGAGAAAGAGAGGGAGATAACGTCGAAATCACCAACGAGGAGCTCGTAGTAGTGGCGAAAGGATTGAAGGTGAAGAAAGCTCCCGGTCCAGATGGAATCCCCAACGTAGCGTTGAAAGCGGCGATCCAGTCATCCCCGGACATGTTCAGGATGGTGCTGCAGAAATGCCTGAACGAGGGTCACTTCCCTGACAGGTGGAAGATACAGAAGCTAGTGTTGCTGCCGAAACCAGGAAAACCGCCGGGGGATCCAGCATCATACAGGCCTATATGCCTGCTGGATACACTCGGAAAACTCTTGGAGAGGATCATCCTAAACAGGCTGACGAAATACACGGAGAGTGAGCACGGATTGTCGGAGAGGCAGTTCGGATTCCGGAAAGGGAGATCGACGGTGGATGCAATTCGGACAGTGGTCGAGAGAGCTGAAAAGGCGTCCAAACAGAAGCGGAGAGGAGATCGATATTGCGCCGTCATAACGATCGACGTCAAGAATGCGTTCAACAGCGCCAGCTGGGAGGCCATCGCCGAAGCACTGCATAGAATGAGGGTCCCTGACTACCTGTGCAGGATCCTGAGGAGTTATTTCCAGAACCGGGTTCTGGTCTACGAGACAGACATGGGACAGAGATCGATTAGGATCACAGCGGGAGTTCCACAAGGCTCCATCCTTGGTCCAACGCTCTGGAACGGGATGTACAACGGCGTGCTAACGCTGAAACTGCCCAAAGGGGTTGAGATCGTTGGCTTTGCGGACGACGTCGTCTTGACGGTAACAGGCGAGACGCTGGAAGAGGTGGAAGTGTTGTCAACCGAGGCAATCGACATGATTGGTAACTGGATGAAAGGAGCGAAGCTGCAAATAGCCGACCACAAAACGGAAGTGTTATTGGTCAGTAACTGTAAAGCGGTACAGCGGGCGGAAATCACCGTCGGGGAGCACACCATAGCCTCGAAGCGTGTGTTAAAATACCTGGGAGTGATGATCGATGACCGGCTAAACTTCAACAGCCACGTCGAATATGCCTGTGAGAAGGCTTCGAAGGCCATCAACGCGATAGCTAGAATCATGCCGAACAACGCTGGTCCCAGCAGTAGCAAGAGGCGTCTTCTGGCCAGCGTGTCATCATCGATACTGAGATATGGAGGTCCAGCCTGGGTTCCAGCGCTGGAAACGAAGCAGAACCAAAGGAAACTGAGCAGTACGTTCCGGCTCATGGCCATGCGAGTCGTGAGTGCGTACAGAACCATCTCGTCGGAAGCAGTATGCGTTATCGCCGGTATGATCCCTATCGGCATCACCCTGGCGGAGGACAGTGAGTGCTACAGGCAGAGAGAAGCCGGAAGAGTACGGAAAGTTGTGAGAGTGGAGTCATTGGCTAAGTGGCAACAGGAGTGGAACACGACGGAGAACGGTAGATGGACACATAGACTAATACCGATTCTTTCGACCTGGGTGAACAGAAAACACGGAGAAGTCAATTTCCACCTAACGCAGTTCCTGTCTGGCCACGGCTGCTTCAGGAAATACCTGCATCGGTTCGGACACGCAGCGTCACCCCTCTGTCCGGAGTGTGGCAACGTCGATGAAACGCCGGAGCATGTGGTCTTTGACTGTCCAAGGTTCGAGGCAGTGCGAACGGAGATGCCCGTCCTTAACGTGGAGAATGTCGTTGATGAAATGTGTCGAGAGGAGGACTCTTGGAATGCCGTCAGCAGGGCAGTCACACAGATTATGTCAGAGCTGCAGCGTAAATGGAGAGAAGAGCAGCGATCTAGCAACGCCAGCTAGCGCTGAGAGTACGACAAGTGCATGAGCACAGCCACCCCCCGAAGTAGTCGCTTCACAGTGGTCCCGGGGGGATCCAGGCAGAGGAGAGAGTAAGGAATGGGTTTTAGTGGAGCTGCACTAGGCAACTAGTGGATACCACACCGTGCCACCTTCACTACAGGCCAGGCTTCTTGAAGCTTTCCTAAACCTTACTATAAAAAAAAAAAAAAAAAAAAAAAAAAAAAAAAAAAAAAAACACACACACACACACACACACACACACACACACACACACACACACACACACACACACACACACACGCACACAGACACACACACATACACATGGGTTCCAGCGCTGGAAACGAAGCAGAACCAAAGGAAACTGAGCAGTACGTTCCGGCTCATGGCCATGCGAGTCGTGAGTGCGTACAGAACCATCTCGTCGGAAGCAGTATGCGTTATCGCCGGTATGATCCCTATCGGCATCACCCTGGCGGAGGACAGCGAGTGCTACAGGCAGAGAGAAGCCGGAAGAGTACGGAAAGTTGTGAGAGTGGAGTCATTGGCTAAGTGCCAACAGGAGTGGAACACGACGGAGAACGGTAGATGGACACATAGACTAATACCGATTCTTTCGACCTGGGTGAACAGAAAACACGGAGAAGTCAATTTCCACCTAACGCAGTTCCTGTCTGGCCACGACTGCTTCAGGAAATACCTGCATCGGTTCGGACACGCAGCGTCACCCCTCTGTCCGGAGTGTGGCAACGTCGATGAAACGCCGGAGCATGTGGTCTTTGACTGTCCAAGGTTCGAGGCAGTGCGAACGGAGATGCCCGTCCTTAACGTGGAGAATGTCGTCGATGAAATGTGTCGAGAGGAGGACTCTTGGAATGCCGTCAGCAGGGCAGTCACACAGATTATGTCAGAGCTGCAGCGTAAATGGATAGAAGAGCAGCGATCTAGCAACGCCAGCTAGCGCTGAGAGTACGACAAGTGCATGAGCACAGCCACCCCCCGAAGTAGTCGCTTCACAGTGGTCCCGGGGGGATCCAGGCTGAGGAGAGAGTAAGGAATGGGTTTTAGTGGAGCTGCACTAGGCAACTAGTGGATACCACACCGTGCCACCTTCACTACAGGCCAGGCTTCTTGAAGCTTTCCTAAACCTTACTATAAAAAAAAAAAAAAAAAAAAAAAAAAAACACACATACACACACACACACACACACACACACACTCACACACACACACACACACACACACACACACACACACACACGCAAGGAGCGGGATATTGCAGAGATCACCAGTGTTGAACCTGGAGGCAACAGCGAGTTCCAACAGCAGCAGTAAGCCCCAAGGTGAGCAGCAAGGACACCAAGGAGAGCTAGGTCTTATGCTAAGCCAGGTGTTCACACCGAAATCCAGCAGTAGCACACCCCAAGAAGGATTGCAGCTTGGGAAGACCAAATTGATGGAGGTCAGGAGGAGGATCAATGAACTCCATGACTTCATCAAGGATAAGAGCAACGTCCACAAGGCAATAAAGGAAATGGTGACGGGCATCAAATCCGCCATTATTGCTGCCGAACGTGAACAGGATGCGCTGAGGACGAGGTCCGTAACTGCCGAAAGGGCACTGATCGAGGCCAAGGAGAAAGCAGCAGCTGAAATACAGGAGACGCCAAAGGGACCTCGAAATCCACGCTCGGAGAAGAGGAAAAGGGAAACTCCAGGAGAGGAAGAGGAGTTGAAAAAAGTCAAGAACGACAAAGAAGACAACAAGGAGGAAGGCTGGCGTACCGTCGAGAAGCCAAAGGAGAAGTGGAAAAAACGGAAGGAAAAAGACATGAAGAAGAAAGCTGAACAGAAGAAGGAGATACCCAGGACTCGTCGGGAGCGAAGTAAGGGCGATGCTCTGATCGTCGAAGCTAAGGACAAAACGTCGTATGCAGCACTCCTCCGGAAGGTACGAGAGGATCCGGAGTTGAAGCAACTAGGAGAGAACGTGGTGAAAACCAGGCGAACCCAGAAAGGCGAGATCCTCTTTGAGCTGAAGAAGGATCCTGCTATCAAGAGCTCAGCCTTCAAGGAGCTCGTCGAAAAGTCTCTTGGCGAAGGGGCGAGCGTAAGAGCTCTATCCCAGGAGACAGTGGTCGAGTGCAGGAACCTGGACGAGATCACCACAGAAGAGGAGCTAAGAAGTGCGTTGAGAGTGCACTGCGATCTGGGAGATGTCCCGATGTCAATCCGCATGAGGAAGGCGTACGGCGGCATGCAAACGGCGGTTATACGGCTTTCGACAGCTGCAGCGAATAAGCTGTTGGAGACGGGCAAGGTCAAGGTTGGCTGGTCATTGTGCTCGCTGAAAGCCACTCCTCGGGTTACCAAGCAATTGGAGCGATGCTTCAAGTGCATGGGATTCGGTCACCAGGCGAGGAACTGCAATGGCCCTGACAGATCTGATCTGTGCAGGAAATGCGGAGAGAAAGGCCATATTGCAAGAGGCTGCACGAAGCATCCGAGGTGTATGCTCTGCAAAAAAGAGGACGGTAACGATCATACGACGGGAGGCTTCAAATGCCTAGCATACAAAAAGGCGATGGCAGGCCAACAGTAATGGAGGTAACCCAAATAAACCTCAATCATTGCGACATTGCTCAGCAACTGTTGTGGCAGTCGACAACAGAAACAAAGTGCGACGTTGCAATCATTGCGGAACCGTATCGAGTCCCTCCCGATAACGGTAACTGGGTTGCGGATAGAGCTGGGATGGCAGCTATACAAGTTATGGGCAGATACCCCATTCAAGAAGTGGTTGCGAGCTCATACGAAGGCTTCGTCATCGCCAAAATCAACGGAATCTTCATGTGTAGTTGTTACGCACCCCCCAGATGGACGATGGAGAAGTTCCACGAGATGCTTGATGGACTTACCGAAGAGCTGGTCGGACGACGACCGGTAGTCATCGGAGGAGACTTCAATGCTTGGGCAGTGGAGTGGGGACCCGAATAAAAAAATACAATACGTTGTATAATGCAAACGTTTAATTTACAATAAGTTTTGTGGTTGACAATAAAATCAATGAATTTTCTAATGTACTATTATTTGATGATTTAAATAATTCATGGTATAAACTATTCATTGACAACACAGCAAAAAAAAAAATGTAATATCGATCAATGTAAATCAAGCTGATGTACGAAATAATGATGTAATAGCAAAAAGCAGATACAATATTACATCAATGGATGTAATTTTGTTCGCAAAATCGATGTACATCGTACAACGTTATATTACACAACCGATGGATTGACCTGGTTGCAGCAGTTTGGATGTAATATTCAACAACTTTTTTTTCTGTGAATACTATTTATTGTAAAATTTTATTATCGCTTTTTTCGTTAATGTTATACGAAAATCTCGATAAAAATATAGCTTAAAATACATATTGAAATATTTGAATAAAATTGTTTCATATCATTTCAGCTATGGGCATATGTAATTAATCAGATCTTTAAGTGCATTGCATACGACTTGTTCAAATGTTACAATTAAGTAGTTTATTGTTTAGAATTTTGTGTAACTATACAATTTATAATGTACATGTGAATTTATTGTTTTCTTTTTAGTCTACCCATGGTACAAATTCAATCTTACGAATATGCATAATGTCAAAAGCATAAATACGAATACATTTTTTTAATGAACTGTTCACTTCTACTAATTTCAAATCTTCAATTTCAATTCCGATCAATGATTCTTCGCTATCAATCGTAATAGGTTGGTACAACAAATAATAACTAAGGTCTGCGAATAGAATGTGTTTAATAACACCATATATATGATTTCCTCGAAATATCATAGTAAAAGTTGAATTATCTCTTTTAGAAACGATTGCTGTGTTAGTGGAGTTTAATCTATCTCGTTTAAAAGTATACCTGCTTGAAATAAAATATTCTCTCTCTTCAAATAGTTTATCGTAGCTATGTAAAATATGTTGATGAACAGTGAAGGTCTTGGTTATACATTTATATTGATTTTTAAATGATTTGTTGAGATCTTCAATAAATTTCCTAACATTTTCCTGCTCAATAGTGGACACATCTACATTTTCTTTGATTTGAGCTAATACACAACGTGTCGCTATCTGTATAATGGGTTGCTTTGGACCTTTAACATATTTTTTAAGAACTCCATTCATATCCTCAAAGTTGAACAATGAAAACGTCCATAGTGGACCAAAGTTCCGCGCGCATTCACATAAATGAATCAAAAAATGTACATTGTTTATTATTTTTATATATCTTTATTAAGGAGACTTTCAGCCGTTGGCTGGCTCGTCTCCAAAAATGTACATTGTACTTCATTTCTTCTATACTATAAAGTACTTGGAATTGCTCAACAAAAAGATTTAACTGGATTTCACAATTTCGTATTACATCATCTGTCAAACTACGAGACAATAATATCGTAACATTAGTTACCAGCAACTGATGGTGGTCATAGTACTTGTTTGGTAAGTATTTCTTCAAACAGACGGAACTTATACAAAAGAAGCCAATTGAGCCACTCATTTGCCTTCCAAGATTTTCGATCGGTAAGTTTTCGTGGATAACGCGACAGTTCACGGAAAGGACTTATAGAAGTAAGAATTTGATCTATTTCATCAATATATTTTTTAATGTACGATTCATGGCCAAACTTTTCGAACCAGATGTTGCATAACTGTTTGCAGACTCCTAAGAGAATTGCGTGCATATAATCAACGGGACAGTACAGGATAACGTCAAAATTTGGAATTGCCAACAGACATGATATTCCCTTTATACCCTCAACAGTTACGCCACGTTTTGTACATAAATCCATAGCATTAACTGTGTCCCTATGGTTTCGAATTTGGCTGTTTTTCATAAAAGCATAACGAATCTGATTCAACTGAGCCAACTTCTGCAATTGCAGTAGAAACGGTTTCATAAAAACATCCAAATCAGGCTCACCATTTGCCAGCCATAACCCTGCTATAATCATATTACTGCGTAAAAATCGTAGAGTGGCAAATCATTAATTGTAATAATAATAGGCCACAATGATTTTTTAACGTTTGAGTTGAAGATAGCCACACCATCTGTATTAAAAGATATGAATATACTTCTTGCATGCTTGAGGCTTTGTATAACACGACCATGCATAATATCCTTTATGTAGCCCTCCGGCGTCAATTTGTATTCTTCTATTTGCTTCCAGTTCCGCAGCAGGACATTTTTAAGAGACGATATCATGTCAAATGATACAAAGTAATCCGATTTAGTGCTGTTACAAATATGACACGTTTCTTCAGGAGTTTCTCCATAATATAACCCACAAGATTTGCATACATAGTAACGTGCAAATTTTTGGGTTCCAAAAAACTTCGCGAAAGAGTAAAAACTTGTAGGTAGCGATGAATAACCCACGATTACATTGATCATATTAAGAATATTATCAAGTGCAACGTTGGTCAAGTGATGTCGCATAAACACGTGCATCAGCATGAGCATTACTTCGTTTTTAGTGATCAACAGGTCTGGATGAAGCCTTTCTCCATGACTGAAATTTTGGTTCTAAATAGGAAAAGGAAATAATTCTAGCGTTCAGAATCATAATGGCCTAACTGCAATGATCGATTCCCTTAATCGATTTTCCCTTTGAGTTACTACAGTTTAGTGAACTAATTTTCAGAAATGTTTTCAATGCAGTGCTGTAAAAGGTTTTATAAGCTAGCGAAAACAACAGCAAACATACCGAGAAATGTTAATCCAGCCGAGTTATTAGCAAAAGAGATAATCGATGAAGAGAATCGATCATTGCAGTTAGGCCCTTTTCATTCTGAACGCTAGAATTAACATCCAGAAATCATTGTGCATAAAAAACCTACTCCTTCTTCTTCTTCTTCTTCGCAATCGAAAAACGAATCTGGTTCGGAACCTGGATCTGAGAATGATTCACAATCGTTTGCTTCTTCGGTTTCTTCAGCTTCTGTCTCGGCTGTCTGATCTGCTTCTGTCTCAGGGGTTAGGACCAGTACTGGTTCTGATAGAGGTTCTGATAAAGACGTACTTTCGTCTGAACTTGTGTCATCATGTGACTCTACGTTCGATTGATTGGTGGATGGTTCGGGATTTTCTTCCTGAAAAGTTATTGGTATAATTAATTTATCGCTGTTCACATGTCTGATTTCTACAATCGGACCTGTTGTTCACATTCAATTTGTGATTGCATCGGAGCCCCAATCGTACTGCTTTGGGGTTCAAGATTTGGTTGGTTTGATTGGATGGGCTTCTGAAAGATGAATGTAAATATTTATATATTATCAAACTAATGGGCTATTGCTAACTTACCCTACGGCAACGGCGAGCGTATGGTGTGGTTTGATTCTTAAAGAACAAAGTATTCATCCGTGAACTGCGCATTTTTGCAACAAAACAATATCACAATCCGATATAATAACCTCGATAAAAACCAACAACAACAACATTAAAAATTCAATCCAATTTTGGTACACGCTTTTCTGAGACTACACATTTTTGAGTTGAAAATCACTCAGTTTGGTCAAATGGTAACCTACTCTAAAATGAGCAAACCAAGTTGAGAGCGACAGGATAGTAAATGGACAATATCGATCTGTATATGATCGATGTTGTTAATTAATCAACTTGTCAATCCCATTGTCAAGTCCATTTAGGAGTATATTCCCATTTGGCCAACTGAGTGATTTTCAACTCAAACATGGGTAGCTTTAGAATAGCGTGTAAAGTAGTGGGCAAACAAATAAACGTCAAATATCTGAGCCTTCATGTGGATGTTACTCAATAGAGATTGCTAAAGTGTGATTGTGTTAGTAATTTGTTTTCATCAGGAAAAATTTTCGCTCTGAAAGATTTTTTCCCGATGAAAACATTTCTCGTATACGTGTGTGTACGATAAACGTCAGCAATGTAATGTAATGTATGGAAAGTCCGACAATCTGGATTTAGAAAGTCCGACAATCTGGATTTGCCGTCTCTTTCATTATCCTTCTCTTCTTATGTAACGATGAGTGTGACGTCATAATCTTCGTTGCATAAGGACAGTGGGGGAAAGAAAGACGTAACAAATTCACATTGCCTGGTATCCCGATCAGAATACACTAAAAAACATTATCATATTATTTCCATGCTTGTTTTCATGTGATATTTATCTTGACTAACATGTGCGCACAAGAAAAATTCTAAATGAAAATTACATGAAATCCAGGTATTCAATTAAACATTTATATGAAAAATCGTTTAAACTTATATGATCTCATGCGTGCTCACATAAATATTATTGGATATTATATAACAAAAAAAAAAACAATATCCGTATCCATTAAAAGCTCCATGTAAATTATGTTCAGTGTAAATCAGGTTACGCGTCGAAGCCTGATTAATTATCGCCATCTTGAGTTTTGTGTTGCAGGTTGTCGGATGTTTTTTCAATTAATCAAATAATCTATTGAAAACTCGGTTAAATATGCCTCCGAAAAAAAGGAACCATAACACGATATCAACAAAATCTTCTGATAAAGGTAAGTTGTGGTAATTGATAATTTAGAATTCATAATTATTGTTTTTTTTTCGTTTTCAGATCAAGCCAAAGTGATCAAGAAATCAAAAAAACGTAGTGAAAACGAGGCTCGAGAGCAAGCGAAAAAACATAACCAATCTTTTTTGCAAGATGCAGTAAGTAACTTTTGTTTATCAATGATCGCATTAATTTTTCTGATATGCACTTTTCCTATCTAGTTAATTTCAGCTAAGACTGAATGCAGTGATGATGTGTACAGTCGAAGTGGACATGTTTTCGTGTTGGTCCAATCAGCGCTTACCTCAACTGGAGATAGTTTCTTGCAAGACATTTTCCAGGATCCGCTCGATCTAAGTCAAAGGTCGATGCTATCACAAGAACAGCACCATCAAAACGAGGTTGTTGACACAACAAAGGATGTCGAATTTGAAGGAAATGACGATAATGTAACCATCATTCAGTCTACTACCAACAGGACAACTCACACCATCTCCGGTAGCACCATCCATTCAAATGCACCTGCAGTCCTTGCCAAAATCATTTACGGAATCACCACAGCTGTCGCAACGATCTCCACAAACATTAACAACATCGAAGGTTAACCCACTTGAAGGATGCTCGAATCAGGAAAATTACAAACAGCCCTCAACACAACCCTCTAAAAACGAACCACATTCACAATTACCACCCAGATCGCTGCAAACTCAGTTGATGTCAATAGCTATGGATGATCCTCAAAAAGGGTGCTCGCATCGTTGTGAGACAGATGATAATTCGGACTGCGACATCGATAACAACACTGATACTCGTGACGATAAGTATACAAAGCTTCTGGATAAATATCGCAAACAATCCACAACACTGAGCAACTTACGGAAGAAATAGATTCTTTGAAGCATAACTTCGCCGAAATGAAAGATGTGATTGTTTATGCAACGGCGGAAGCAAAGAAGGCGAAAACTGACGCAAATGCAAACAAGGTAAGCATATATTATTATTTTTTTATGTTCTTGTTCTTATACCTGTCTTGTTCCAGACATTTTAATTGGATCCGGATGTGAACACCACAGTTGAAAAACTGGAGGAAATCAATCTGATGTCAAAAAGTGTGGCAAACTTTGCTCAAAATCTCTCCATGTATCTATATGGAGCAGAGAATCTGCGACAAAAATCTGTTACTGGTAGGTCCTGTAACCGCCTGAAAGGGGCTCCAGCCACACGACCTGCAATTACACCAACTAAACTTCAGTTTATCTACAGTAAGTATGCATGTTATTGGAAGATAAAACTTTTCTGATTTTGGCCACTATTTTTTATAGACAAAGCTCGCGAGCGAGTTGCCTTGGAAAAGGGAGCCGACAATCATGCACAGATTGCATCATTGGCCGACGAAACGATCATCAACCGTGCAATTGCCGAGAAAATTGCTAACCTTAACAAAGCTGTTAAGTATGCCGCCTTGCGTGACCAGGAAAGAAGCTCGTCGACTTCGCACTCCGGATCATAGATGACTACCGAGATGACTCAGTCATGTGCATCTGTTTTTACTTTGTTTTTTAAATTCTTCGGAAGAAAATACGATTTTTTTTATTTTATTTTTGTAATGGATTTCAAAAAGTAATTATTAATGATATGCAGGATCAATCGACAAAAAGCGCTTTTCCAAAATCAATCTGCATCATTTGTTTTTGAACATGATTATTATTTGGTAATAGTATTACACATATATCAGTTGTGGTCTACCATAAAATATCTCAATTTCAATGAACTTGTGCATTGAACAAGGATTCATTAACGGATTATAAAACAACCACATGTTAACAATATGTAGATAGGAATAAAATTCAATGCTAATGATAACAAACAATTAATTCTTTATTTTTTCTATAGAAGAAACGCTGGCAATTCACAATACCATTTATTCTCTTTATATTGTTAAACAATACGATTTGTGTATGGTAAAACCTCATTTCAACCATAAATTCTATCGTAATTTACGTTAACATCCTTAAATTTTATACAATTAAAAAACATAGCATTTTATTGTTTTCCAAAAAAAATATATGAAAAACGATGCTATTCTCTATGGTTAAGATACATAACAACCCCCCTTTTTTATTGTAAATACTGCAAAAACCATACATGTTATTTTCAGAAACAATTTATTTGGTTGTATTGTTATTGTAAATTTCTCGATACATTCTATTGTACTCGTATATCATTGTATGGTACTGTAACAATAGTTTTTATTGTAATTTTATTGTTATTTTTATTCGGGGAAGCAGGTGTTCCAATGCAAGAGGGCACAGTCTGCTGGAAGCTCTGGCAAAACTGGAAGTTATGCTGGCCAATAAAGGCACCAGCAGCACTTTTCGCAGAGATGGCCGAGAATCCATTATCGACGTTACTTTCTGCAGTCCGTCACTGATGGCAAACATGGATTGGAGAGTGTGCGAAGGATATACCCATAGCGACCATCAGGCGATACGATATGGCATCGGTCAACGGAATACTGTGGCAGTACGGAGGACGAGAACTTGTGACCGAAAGTGGAAGACGAAAGCTTTCGACAAGGATTTGTTCGTTGAGGCACTTCGTGTGGACGGGAGTCCCGTAGATCTAAATGCGGACGAGCTGACAGAAACGTTAGTGAGAGCATGTGACACGACCATGCCGAGGAAACTGGAGCCAAATAACAGACGGCGTCCAGTCTACTGGTGGAACGAGGCACTTAGTACTCTCCGCGCTAGTTGTCTCAGAGCCAGAAGACGTGTTCAGAGAGCAAGAACGGAAGCAGACAGAGAGGAACGAAGAGAAGTGTTTCGAGCGGCCAGGGCCGCTTTTAAACGAGTGATTAAGCAGAGCAAGTCGAACTGTTTTAAGGAGCTGTGTCGAGACGCTGATGCCAACTCCTGGGGCGACGCATACCGAGTCGTGATGGCGAAGATCAGAGGTCCAACGATGCCCGCTGAAATGTGCCCAGAGAAGCTGAAAGTCATCGTGGAAGGACTTTTCCCGAAGCACGACCCAACAACCTGGCCACCTACACCGTACGGAGAAAGAGAGGGAGATAACGTCGAAATCACCAACGAGAAGCTCGTAGTAGTGGCGAAAGGATTGAAGGTGAAGAAAGCTCCCGGTCTGGATGGAATCCCCAACGTAGCGTTGAAAGCGGCGATCCAGTCATCCCCGGACATGTTCAGGATGGTGCTGCAGAAATGCCTGAACGAGGGTCACTTCCCTGACAGGTGGAAGATACAGAAGCTAGTGTTGCTGCCGAAACCAGGAAAACCGCCGGGGGATCCAGCATCATACAGGCCTATATGCCTGCTGGATACACTCGGAAAACTCTTGGAGAGGATCATCCTAAACAGGCTGACGAAGGCTGGAGAGTGAGCACGGATTGTCCTCGAGGCAGTTCGGATTCCGGAAAGGGAGATCGACGGTGGATGCAATTCGGACAGTGGTCGAGAGAGCTGAAAAGGCATCCAAACAGAAGCGGAGAGGTGATCGATATTGCCCCGTGATAACGATCGACGTCAAGAATGCGTTCAACAGCGCCAGCTGGGAGGCCATCGCCGAAGCACTGCATAGAATGAGGGTCCCTGACTACCTGTGCAGGATCCTGAGGAGTTATTTCCAGAACCGGGTTCTGGTCTACGAGACAGACATGGGACAGAGATCGATTAGGATCACAGCGGGAGTTCCACAAGGCTCCATCCTTGGTCCAACGCTCTGGAACGGGATGTACAACGGCGTGCTAACGCTGAAACTGCCCAAAGGAGTTGAGATCGTTGGCTTTGCGGACGACGTCGTCTTGACGGTAACAGGCGAGACGCTGGAAGAGGTGGAAGTGTTGTCAACCGAGGCAATCGACATGATTGGTAACTGGATGAAAGGAGCGAAGCTGCAAATAGCCCACCACAAAACGGAAGTGTTATTGGTCAGTAACTGTAAAGCGGTACAGCGGGCAGAAATCACCGTCGGGGAGCACACCATAGCCTCGAAGCGTGTGTTAAAATACCTGGGAGTGATGATCGATGACCGGCTGAACTTCAACAGCCACGTCGAATATGCCTGCGAGAAGGCTTCGAAGGCCATCAACGCGATAGCTAGAATCATGCCGAACAACGCTGGTCCCAGCAGTAGCAAGAGGCGTCTTCTGGCCAGCGTGTCATCATCGATACTGAGATATGGAGGTCCAGCCTGGGTTCCAGCGCTGGAAACGAAGCAGAACCAAAGGAAACTGAGCAGTACGTTCCGGCTCATGGCCATGCGAGTCGTGAGTGCGCACAGAACCATCTCGTCGGAAGCAGTATGCGTTATCGCCGGTATGATCCCTATCGGCATCACCCTGGCGGAGGACAGTGAGTGCTACAGGCAGAGAGAAGCCGGAAGAGTACGGAAAGTTGTGAGAGTGGAGTCATTGGCTAAGTGGCAACAGGAGTGGAACACGACGGAGAACGGTAGATGGACACATAGACTAATACCGATCCTTTCGACCTGGGTGAACAGAAAACACGGAGAAGTCAATTTCCACCTAACGCAGTTCCTGTCTGGCCACGGCTGCTTCAGGAAATACCTGCATCGGTTCGGACACGCAGTGTCACCCCTCTGTCCGGAGTGTGGCAACGTCGATGAAACGCCGGAGCATGTGATCTTTGACTGTCCAAGGTTCGAGGCAGTGCGAACGGAGATGCCCGTCCTTAACGTGGAGAATGTCGTTGATGAAATGTGTCGAGAGGAGGACTCTTGGAATGCCGTCAGCAGGGCAGTCACACAGATTATGTCAGAGCTGCAGCGTAAATGGAGAGAAGAGCAGCGATCTAGCAACGCCAGCTAGCGCTGAGAGTACGACAAGTGCATGAGCACAGCCACCCCCCGAAGTAGTCGCTTCACAGTGGTCCCGGGGGGATCCAGGCAGAGGAGCGAGTAAGGAATGGGTTTTAGTGGAGCTGCACTAGGCAACTAGTGGATACCACACCGTGCCACCTTCACTACAGGCCAGGCTTCTTGAAGCTTTCCTAAACCTTACTGTAAAAAAAAAAAAA
>NW_027040945.1:310000-537300 GCF_037179485.1 Ochlerotatus camptorhynchus
CATTTATTTGGTTATTAATATATTAGCAAAAATAATCTCGCAATAATTGGCAATATAATTTCTATAGTGATTTGATGTGTCGCACTAGAGTCTGGGCGCACTCATTGGTCAGGAATGATTTACAGGGAACAACTTTTTCATACAAGCGATCATATGGAAAACAATTAATTTAGACTTCCCCAAAGCGGCCGTTGAATCAGATCCCGGAAGGTGGCAGTAATCATCAGGGTCATATTATATTGGCATCGTAATAATATTCAATTGGATTTGCTGTGGTAATTGAACGTGTCACACTCAACCCAAGCAGCACATTTCCATCTCGAAAAGTTGAAGCAAGCTGTTTATGACTTATACAAGTCGTATAGAAGGTACGAACGATTCATACTAGGGTATGGAGTATTTTAATCATGACCATAAGCCCAAAATTACTTCTGGAAAACTCTGGAACAGATCTTGGAAGATGCAAGTGTCCTCAGCATCACGTTTGGTTAGAATTGTAATATTTACTTGATTTTTCTGTAGTGGTTAGAGTGCCACACTCTATGGAATATTTTAGCCAGGATCATAAGTCCAGAATGACTTCCAGAGAACCTGTATCAGATCCAGATTTCCGGAATATTTTAGTTAGGAACGTTTTTTTTCCTCTGTTTGCGACCTAACACCACTGCGACCAGTAATTTGATCTATTGTAGTATATCCCGTGTCCTTAGTTTAATGCATGTCGTATTACTCCATCACTATTGAGAGATGATGAAGTATTCGTTTTTTTACAGTTGTTGTAAGGATCCGACTATTTATACACAGCAAAACATAAATTTTAATATTACATCCAAGCACTTTAATCATGTTGAAAATCTCATGTAATTTTTATGGCCACCAAAATAAACAAATGCAGTAAAAGCAGCATAATGTCAGTTTATGCACTGTATTCATGATAATTTTGTCCTTTTTCGCAAATAATATTACACCATTTTTTTGACACGATTGAAGCAAAGAAGAATACTAAGATGAAACAGTCGGAAGAAAAACTTTATATTTTAGTGTCCTCTTTCACGGTCCCTTTCATCCAATGAATACCCCCTGTATGCAAGGTAATTTTGTGGTTTTGCTGCCCCCTCGGTAGAGATGAAATTTTGCACTCTTTTTTATCAAAACGATCACACCAAAATCAGAGATGTCCCATTTTTTAAATTATTCGAATAACAACTAATCGATTATTTCTTGTTCGCTGTGCTGTCATTTTTCCACCAATGAGAGTGCAGCATATGTTTGAAACGATGGGTGATGATCCTCTGGAGAAGTTAATGCTCATGAGCAGTTCCACACAGATTCGCAAATCGTTTCGGATCGACCTTTTACGATTATGATGAAACTTTTCATAGTTGTTTGTTATTGCCCAACATGCAATTTTACAGATATGGTTCCCTAGTTTTGCACATGACTAACACTTGAAAAGGGCTTATGCAAAAATGATACGCATCAATAGAAAAATATATATCACGTAAGCGATTGTTTGATCGAGATGGTAACTTAGAAGAAGTTGCGGACAAGTATTGTGCCTTCCAAGAAAAAAATATACACTGTAAAAATTTATAATTTTTTTTTACAAAAGAAATCAAAATTAACCAAAAAAAATTTAACAACAACTGTGCAAAGTTTCAACATAATCGTAGAAGTTCGATCAAAAAAAAATAGTCATTTGAAATGGAACTGCTGTCATATCAGCATGACATAATCGATTACAAATATTTTACTTTTCGGTTCGTTAATCAATTATTCGAATGAAAATCGGCCATCACTAGATGAATGTGAAACGTCATTTCAAATATAAGGACCGTACATAAATAATGATAAAATTTTAAAGGGACCGGGACTAATCACAAATTACGTCCCCACGGAGTGTTCACCGGTTGATTGAAGTACATCCACTTTGATGTGATATCAAAATTATGTTTTTGCTGTGTACCCTTCGGAGTGTTGAAACACCCTCAAAATCGCCCCTTTGTCAGTCAAAATTGGATTCCTTAGCAACAAAATTAAACAATGACACCGAGAATGACCATGCATCAGAACCCTAATCTTAACCACTTCAAACTAGAGAACAACGAATAACTAATTTTTCTTTGTTTCAAGATCATCCTCGGTAGACAAAGCCGAGTCTTGTAACTATCAACTAGGCGTAAAAAGTAACAAGGACTAAGATGTGTTCCTTTGATTACTGAAAAATCATGTTCCCCTAATGTTAAGTAGTCAGGACTAGGAATCGGTGGTAATTCTTACATCCCGTAACGTACCACGAAAAGCTGCTCTACCCACGTTACGGGGCAGCTAGGACCGTTAGTTTTTAATTACTTCCAGAGCACCAGGGTCAGATCCTGGATGGTGGCTACTGTCCTCAGATTTATGTTTTGTTTGCATTATAATATTCACCTCGGTTGAAAATGCATGATGTTCCGTACCACGCGATATAGTAACTTCGAATATATCATTTCTAGTCATAATCCAGAATTTACGGAACAAGATACTGATTTGATATGCAGTATGATTCATTTACCTCAAATATGACTATGACCTAAAGAACTGGGTTTCAGGATCACAGGAACCGATGTCAATGTGGCCATATCTAGCCTAGTCAGTAAAGGCACGGTATTACCAAGCTGGAGGCGGCGGGTTCGATTCCCGGTCCGGTCGAGTTAATCTTTCGGGTTGGAAATTTTCTCGACTTCCCTGTGCATAGAGTATCATTGTGCTTGCCACACAATATACAAAGTCATACATTGGTATTGGCATTGAAAGCTCTCAATTAATAACTGGGGAAGTGCATTTAGAACACTAAGTTGAGAGCACGCAATAAGCTAATATGCGCTACGTAATAAGCTTGAAATGCGAATTAGAAGAAGTATCTACTTTTATGTCGTGATTGGAACCACAACATGATATGGTTTTCATGAATATGATTATACCTTACAGTATCGTTTTGCGGAATCTATTAAATGGAATTCCGGAATCCCGGAACCAATGCCAATGTGTCCATAGCCCAAGGAATCACCACAAATAATCTTTATTGACCTTATCTTATCATGATAACATGATTTGATATGCAACATGATTATTATACCGCGAATGTTACTGTGGGATATAAAACCGGATTCCACAGATTTCCCGGAACCGATGCCAATGTGCCCATATGTCATCAGATACATTACAACCTGATTTCATTGTCGGCGCCGCCGGGATGTTCTGAAGCATAACATCTCTGATCACGCCTTCCTTCGGAAAGGGAAGTAAAGCCGTTGGTCCCCGGTCCATGAGCTGATGGGTCGATAGGTAGGTTCCAGGTGTGGGAGCTGCCTCCCTGGCGTCGGTAGCATTGGTGCTCAGCACAGAAAACAAGATCGACGGAAAACAAATCAAGAAAAAAAAACCTGATTTCATTGATCATAGCTTGTCATTTTGGCATAATATTTTTTTTTCTTTGGTTTGTTTTTTCCGTCGATCTTGTTTTCCGTGCTGAGCACCAATGCTACCGACGTGCCAGGAAGGCAGCTCCCACACCTGGACCCTACCTATCGACCCATCAAGTCATGAACCGGGGACCAACGGCTTTACTTCCCATCCGAAGGAAGGCGTGATCAGAGATGTTATGCCTCAGAACATCCCGGCGGCGCCGACTGGGATTGAACCCAGGCCTGCTGGGGTGAGAGGTAATCACGCTTACCACAGATCCGCGTTCTGGAACCGATGCCAAACTGGCCAAAATCATCTCAAATCATTTTCATTCACTTGATTCTACCTATTTGACATGCCACTAGATACTTTTACCTGAGATATTACTATGTCCTACAGAACCGATTTCCGGGACTCCCGGAATCGATAATATCGTAGCCATACGTTATGCAAATATCTAAATTCAGTCTTACTAATCCGATTTCATCTATCTGCTATAATTTGCTGCACCAGACAACCGATTCGCGTGAAAATTTAAAGCATTTGGTCAAACTGGTTAAAAAAGTTCAAAAAACACAGACATATTTACATCTTCCAAGAACGATGAGGGTTCTATGGAGGTGGTATCTACGACAAAAGTAAGTTCAACTATTCCCCTTGAATAAAAGTCCAAGTTTATGAAAATCGGATGAGGCATTGCTGAGAACGAGTTTGTTGAAAAAAATTCGTTCGTCCTGGTAGGGTGAACTACCCCATTTTCGGCCTATTAAGCCCAACCCGCACTTATTCTTTCTTAATCTAGCGCAGTTTATCATCAAACGGAATGTTATTTCAACTGATGGCTTCCAAATTTATTTACCTTTCCGTACGTACCGTAAGATTTGATAAAAAGAAACAAATCTTTGAGATATTATCAAAAGTCTAACACTGCTTCTTGACGTCAAACCCGTCTACGGATTCTAGACTCGGCCTAACGCATTGAAACGCCAATGAATTCACTTCGGCCTATCGGATGAAGATCGAAATTGATTCGGTCGGAGCGCTTCTTTTGTTTTTGGGAATAATGGATCAAACCTTTATATCACGCGTTCTCATTGACTTCGCTCGGTAGTTTATTAACTCAAGTATCTTACTAAACGCATTATTGGCTTGTTAACTATGAAATCATGGATTCATTTGAAGTTTTCTGCTCGATAGGCCCAAATGGGCGATTAGGCCGAAGTAGTTCTCTTCCCTACTTTACGGGTTAAGAGCTTTCGGAAGTATTTTTTTAATTGCCTGGTCGTCTAAATAGAACTCACACGTTGGATACGGATGGAAAACATAAACGGGTAGTTTTTTTCGCAATAGGGGATTTATTTAAAACAACATGACTTACCGTATTTTCACAACCAAATCCTTTGCTTTCAACAGTTCTTCCTCGGGGGTAAAACATGTGCTGGGATCCGTAACCCATAGAAAATGCATGAATCGTCCAGAGAAGGTTCTTAGATCCCATAACGGCTTATCAATATCAATTTGCGGCATTTTTTATTCTAGAATAAAAAGAAACAATTGAAATGAGAAGATGAACATGACATTAATGAAATTTTTTTGTTATATTCTTTGCAAATATCCAACAATATATAACAATAACCGATAAGCATTGGCATACAAAATTGCAAAAAATCAATTTTTGTGTGTGTTTCTTTTGCCAATTTTATTGATTTCTCACGTGAACCGTCATTTGAAAATTTCATCGACTAGTTCTGCTGTTCAAACATGCGGTAAAATCAAAGAAGAATACTAAGATGAAACAGTCCGAAGAAAAACTTTCTATTTTAGTGTCCTCTTACACGGTCCCTGGCCAGATAATTTTTTTCATTATCGGTAGCTTCTCAAAACTTTTAGCGCTAGTTATCGGTAGGCCATCTTAAGAAGGTTTTCCCGATACTTGAAACCTTTGTGAGGGGGGGGGGGGGCTCTGCTCCAGAACAATACACCGTCGTTCAGTTCTTCTGCTTTAAACGTGTCGAAATCAATATTTATAATTCTAATGCTAATTCTGACTGCATGGAAAACAAAACATTGGTATTGAACATTTTCAAGATTACAAGAAATCTGTGATTCTCGGTAGGAAAAGTGAAAAATCGGTAGTTTTTAACCTTTCGTCTGTGCATCGGTAGGCATCCCGAAAATCGGTAGAACTACCGATAAATCGGAAGGTCTGGCCACCCTGCCTTTTCATCCAATGAATGCAAGGTAATTTTGTGGTTTTGCTGCCCCCTCAGAGATGTCCAATTTTTTTTTTAATTACTCGATTAATAACTAATCGATTATTTTTTGTTCGCTGTGCTGTCATTTTTCCACCAATGAGAGTGCAGCATATGTTTGAAACGATGGGTGATGATCCTCTGGAGAAGTTAATGCTTATATCAGCATGATATAACCGATTACAAATATTTTACTTTTCGGTTCGTTAATCGATTATTCGAATGAAAATCGGCCATCACTAAATGAATGTGAAACGTCATTTCAAATTAAGGGCGTACATAAATAATGATACAATTTGAAGGGGACCGGGGCTAATCACAAGTTACGTCCCCATGGTAACTGAAATAAACACGAGTGCGGACCGGTTGATCCTACCCTACATAAGCGTTCACTCTGTGTTCACGCGTGCACTCAATCAAATTACCGGTGGAAACTAACGATTTTAAATTGGCTCACTACTTCACTAGCCTATTGGTCCCAAGCAAATCGATTAATGTACACCATTCTAGTCGAAATTCTAATACTACACTATGTTTGTTTTGATTTGATATGAAAGTTTGACAGATAAAATGGTGTAATACGTCGTATATATGTACACCTACCCTACCGGCGATACACACATTCACATCAACAAGCAGATACAAATGATACCAATGATAACAATAAATATGCATATCAATAAATTCACCAACTGGTGGAAACTATCGTTTTTAAATTGGCCCACTACTTGACTAGCCTATTAGTCCAAAGCAAATCAAATAACGTACTCCATTTCCATTCTAGTCGAAATTCTAGTACTACACTATGTTTGTTTTTATTCGCTATGAAAGTTTGACAGATAAAATGAGGGGTTCGTGGATTTTCCTTTGTTTCGAGGGGTGCATCGATAAGCTTGGGACCGAAGAGAGTACCAGAGCTGAGCCAAAAAGTTGAGCACATTTCTTCACGACCTTATGGTCTTACCGTTACCTCTATGGATTCACTGTCTCTGCCATGGCAGGACGGCAAAGCAATCGGTGTTGTTTTATTTTTTATCCGTAACACAACGTAGGGATCCCACCCGTGCGTGATCAGAGGGGCTAATGGATTTTCCTATGTTTCGAGGGGTGCATCGATTAGCTTGGGACCGAAGATAGTACCAGAGCTGAGCCAAAAAGTTGAGCTCGTTTCTTCGGGACCTTCTGATCTTAGAGTTACTTATCATGCCGATATAAGCATCAACTTCTTCAGAGGATCATCACCCTTCGTTTCAAACATATGCTGCACTCTCATTGGTGGAAAAATGACAGCCCAGCGAACAAAAAATAATCGATTAGTTGTTAATCGAGTAATTTTAAAAAAATGGGACATCTCTGATTTTGGTGTGATTGTTTTGATAAAAAAGAGCGCAAAATTTCATCTCTACCGAGTCGGCAGCAAAACTAAAGCCCTACAGTAAAAGTACGTCTGTCAAAAGTTGTTCCAATCGAACCGTCAAAATGGACCGCTTTGCTCGATTGGAACAGCTTTTTTCAGTTTTGTGGTGACAGTCGTCTATACTTTAACTAGAGGGCTTTAAGCAAAACCACAAAATTACCTTGCATACACGCTAACACAAAAGTACCCATTTAATGAGGTATTTGTACTAATTTTTTTAATCTATTCTAAGTTGTAAAAAAATGGGTATTTACTAATAAAGAAAAGCGGATACATTTTATTCATTTGTGAAAATATATTCTAGCCTTAAAAATGTGTTAAAAATATTCATTAAGGTTTTAATTATAAAAGTGACGCCATCTTCGCGTATCACGTGGAAAACTTTCGTGTTCGGGATTTCCGTGATTTATGCAACTGTGGAAAAAACGGCACTGCCTCCCTGGCAAAAACTGGAGCCATTTGTTTGAAGGTAAATATTATAAGTGGAATAATCAAACAAATTAAGATATTCTAAAAAATGTGTCCCATTTCAGGATAGCGGAGATTTACGAGAAGGAAACTGAAATTAACAAGCGAATGGTTCCGGATCCTCATTCGATGTTCGGCATCCGAATAGTAAACCGGAAGACTCAACACTATTATTAACCAGATAACTTCTTTTCCCGAATATGCTCATTGAATATTGAATATTGCAACACACCGGCTGATACTGGAGATGATGCCCGGTTTTGATATGTCGGCAGTGGTTCATGCAGAATTCGATCACCTGATTCCGAGGTTAATAAACAATGTTAAGCGTTTTAATGATTCATATTTATTTATTTTTTTTGCAAAAGGTACTACATACTTGGTTTTATATTTAATGGCAGAATGCACCTGACGCAAAATTTTCAATAAAATGAATACTTTTTACTCATGAACAAAAAAAGCATCAAGAATAAAAAAGACCCATTTTCTGAAGTATTCGTCGAATACTCATTAATGAGTAAAGTCGGTTATACTCATTTCATGAGTTAAGCCACTTTTCTCTGCAATGGGTAAAATTTTACTCATTAATGGGTACTTTTAAGTTAGCGTGTACGGGGGGTATTCATTGGATGAAAGGGACCGTGATAGACACGGACAGAAAACTGTTTGCATTGAACCAAAAAAATCTTTAATTGTATTTAAGCAAACAATTCCAGTTGAAATTATATTGCTTTTTGTTGTTTCAATAATACTTATTCATATAAATTCAAAATAGTATTCTTTTTGTTTTAATCAGCCACTTTTCAAATGCAACTATTGTAAAAATAACAATATTCTATTATTAAGCCAACAATAGTTAATTTTAATTTAGCATTTATTTGCTGTGTCCATTCTCTGGGCCATGAAAGCAAAAATAACTACCAACCATTCCCTCGTTTTCACCCGGACAAAAATGTAAACAATAAAAATACCTACGCGTTCCACGTAAGTATTGTTTTTAATTGTAAATTTCGGGAAATAAGTGCAAGATTTTCGAAAATCTTGAGACTTGAGTTAAGTAAGTATGCTGCAATTCGAGCTGCAGTTGATAAATATAATCAATATTTCTGTTTTTTTTTTTCCTTTATTTTTTCCGTCGATCTTGTTTTCCGTACTGAGTACCAATGCTCCCGACGCCAGGAAGGCAGCTCCCACATCTGGACCCTACATATCGACCCATCAACTCATGAACCGGGGCTTTTATTTTATGCCTCAGAAATTCAATTACAATTTCTGCAATTTTGTTTCCAAATGAAAACGAAACATAAAAAAAAATGCCATATTATTTTCACATCAATAAACACATTTTTATTTCTACTGCGTGAATTGTCAGACTTTATAAAATAAATATGATTGAATCAACAAGAAATCTCTTTTAAAAACAAACATATTTTTGTTGTTGACCCAGCTGCCAAATTACAGCTTACGTCAAAACCATGAAAGCTCTTGTAAATTCTAAAAGATTTTCTTTTTGATTTAACAATCCATGGGTTTTAAGAAACAAAAATACTGGATTGTTGAAACAATAATGATTTCTTTTTGCAGCCAAAACAAAATGAAATTCTTATTGATTTTACGTCAAATATTATTACTTTTAAAATATTTTTTTCTGCGTGGAGGACACTAAAATAGAAAGTTTTTCTTCGGACTGTTTCATCTTAGTATTCTTCTTTGGTTTTTCTTCCAAATGTTTAATCTTACACGGACAGAAAATTGTTTGCATTGAACCAAAAAAAATTTCATTTGTGTTTAAACAAATAATTCCGGTTGAAATTATATTGCATTTTATTGTTTCTATAATATTTATTCAAATAAATTCAAAATAAGATTCTTTTTGTTTTAATAAGCCACTCTTCAACTGCAACTATTGTAAAAACAACAATATTCTTTTATTAAGATTGTTGGCTGTTTGATTTTAATTTAACATTTATTTGTTGTGTCTGTTCCCCGGGCCATGAATGCAAAAATAACTACCAACCTTTCCCTCGTTTCCACCCGGACAAAAATGTAAACAATAACAAAAAAATTCTCGTTTGATTCAGCTCTAGAGGTAAGCAAGTATGCTGCAGTCACAAAATATAAACAGTTTTTCTTTTTTATCCTTTATTTTTTCCGTCGATCTTATTTTCAGTACTGAGTACCAATGCTCCCGACGCCAGGAAGGCCGATCCCACACCTGGACCCTACTTATCGACCCATCAACTCATGAACCGGAGAGATTTTATGCCTCAGAAAGGTTTCAATTGTTATTCTGTTTGTTACAAATAGAAAACAAAACATAAAAATAATCCCAAATTATTGAATAATGAATCAATAAACATATTTTTATTTCTACTGCGTATATTGTCAGTCTAAATAAAATAAATTGATTGAATCAACAAGAAATCTCTTTTAAAAACAAACATATTTTTTTGTTGACCCAGCTGCCAAATTTGACAGCTTACGTCAAAACCATAAAAGCTCTCTTGTAAATTCGAAAATATTTTCTTTTTGATTTAACAATCCATGGGTTTTTAGAAACAAAGATACTGGATTGTTGAAATAATAATGATTTCTTTTTGCAGCCAAAACAAAATGAAATTCTTAAATTTACGTCAAATATTATTACGTTTAAAATATTTTTTTTCTGCGTGTAGTATTCTTCTTTGCTTCTAGCCTTACACGGACAGAAAATTGTTTGCATTGAACCAAAAAAATCTTTAATTGTATTTAAGCAAACAATTCCAGTTGAAATTATATTGCTTTTTGTTGTTTCAATAATACTTATTCATATAAATTCATTCTTTTTGTTTTAATCAGCCACTTTTCAAATGCAACTATTGTAAAAATAACAATATTCTATTATTAAGCCAACAATAGTTAATTTTAATTTAGCATTTATTTGCTGTGTCCATTCTCTGGGCCATGAAAGCAAAAATAACTACCAACCATTCCCTCGTTTTCACCCGGACAAAAATGTAAACAATAACAATACCTACGCGTTCCACGTAAGTATTGTTTTTAATTGTAAATTTCGGGAAATAAGTGCAAGATTTTCGAAAATCTTGAGACTTGAGTTAAGTAAGTATGCTGCAATTCGAGCTGCAGTTGATAAATATAATCAATATTTCTGTTTTTTTTTTTTTCCTTTATTTTTTTCCATCGATCTTGTTTTCCGTACTGAGTACCAATGCTCCCGACGCCAGGAAGGCAGCTCCCACATCTGGACCCTACATATCGACCCATCAGCTCATGAACCGGGGGCTTTTATTTTATGCCTCAGAAATTCAATTACAATTTCTGCAATTTTGTTTCAAAATGAAAACGAAACATAAAAAAAATGCCATATTATTTTCACATCAATAAACACATTTTTATTTCTACTGCGTGAATTGTCAGACTTTATAAAATAAATATGATTGAATCAACAAGAAATCTCTTTTAAAAACAAACATATTTTTGTTGTTGACCCAGCTGCCAAATTTGACAGCTTACGTCAAAACCATCTAAGCTGTTGTAAATTCTAAAAGATTTTCTTTTTGATTTAACAATCCATGGGTTTTTAGAAACAAAAATACTGGATTGTGGAAACAATAATGATTTCTTTTTGCAGCCAAAACAAAATGAAATTCTTATTGATTTTACGTCAAATATTATTACTTTTAAAATATTTTTTTCTGCGTGTAGAGTTACCTCTATGGTTATATCGCGTTAGAAGTTTTTACTGGTGTAGTAATGCTGCTATCACATTCAATTATAATGCTCTACATTTTTAGGCATCCATAATTCCGGTTAAACACAGTAAACAGCGCCTATGGCACAACAAAGATTTAAAAAAAATCCTTCCCTTAATTAAAAAAAAATTAAAAAAAAAACTCAACACAATCAATTTTTTTAAAACTCTTCTTACACCGTGAAATACGCCCATATATGTTTTACTAGACATGACCAATTCTGCGAATAGTTATACTAAATTTCTTGAAGCACCAAGCTAAAGATAGAAACTTCACTCTCGTTTTGTACGTTAAACATAATTTCGTATCTAGTGCACTGTATTTGTTGAATAATGCGCTTTAATGCGCGCAAGATGCGACGTTAGGTTTAACATATAGTAAAGAACGAGAATAAAATCGATTGTCACGAGTGGGTTATATTGGTTTACAACTCTAGCGACAATATACACAATTAACCAATATGACATATTCCTGTTATGTGGAAGTCTGATAAATTTGCGCTATAAGATAATCCATTGAAAATGATATGATTGAAAATGTGACAGGTAAATTCTACATGAATATCTGATACATTTACAATGCTGATAATTTGGGAGCTTTTATATGATCGTCATACGATAAATGAAAATCGGTCAAATTATAATAATTAACTGAAATAGATTTGAAACCCATACGCATAAGCTTTACTTTTCACCAAAGTATCATATACATCTCATAAATCAATCTAATTAAAATTTATATGAAACCCTAATTAGGTACTGCAGCGTGACGTCACAAATGAACTCAGTGTTAATCGGCTGAACCTTTTTGACAATTCAGTGGTACCAACAATCAATACGAAACTAACGATTTTAAATTGGCTCACCACTTTAGTAGCCTATTGGTCCCAAGCAAACGATTAACGTACCCTATTCTAGTTGAAATTCTATTACTACACTATGTTTGTTTTGATTCGCTATGAAAGTTTGACAGATAACATCAGGGGTGTGTGGATTCATGCAGAACATGCAGGGGTGAGTGAAATAGCTTGGGACTGCTTGGGACCGTTGTTCTGGTACTGAGTGAGCCAAAAATAATAATGATTTTCTTCGGGACCCAGTGGTCTTAGAGTTACCTCTATGGTTATAACACGTTATAGCGCTATCTTGACGGTGGTTTCTGCGTTGCAGTTATTTGACAACCGTTATAACATGTTATAACGGTTGTCAAATAATTGCAACACAGAAACCAGCATCAAATCATGTGTAATTTCACATGGAAATTCGTCAATAAAAATGTGTGGAATTTTATTAGTGTACTATAATAGCACAGACAAACAGACATAACACTGGCAATTTGTTCATCAAACACGCATTTAACGGTCAATTTTAATGTCAATAACCCTTGCGTTTACCCACTACCGCCATCTATTCAGCGTACTACCCATCACAGTATACTCAACAGATGGCGGTAGTGTTTTAGTGACGATGTTATATAGTGAAAAATATTCAATTTGTTATGTCTGTTTGTCAGTGATAATAGTACGTTCAGACAACAGAGTTATAACATGTTATCGCGCTATCTTGATGGTGATTTCTGTTTTTTTGTAGTGATCACAGCATACACTTGCTCAAACTCTACACTGGACCCCTTTTGATAAATTTTGCTTCTATGAGCTTCTATTTTAAATCAACACACAGACGTTCCTAGGCTATGGTGCCCGTTTGGTCACTGTTGTTTTGGTGTTGATCCAAATAGTACTGGATCCAAATAGTTTTGATAATATAATTACGCATTCTTGTTTTTTTAAACGGTCGATTTGTATCCCAGTCTTGTCTTCTGTCGTCACTTATTTTGTCATTTTGTCTTGTGTAACCCCATTTTGTCTGGTATATTGTGTCAAATTGTGTAAATTGTCCTTCCCCATCTGTTTTTAAACTCGTTCTGTTACTCTGTCATGACTAATTTCATTGATATAAAAAATAGTTATATCAATTATAGGATAATATGGTTATTTCTCGATTACTTTTTCAAAGGGACGTATCAGCTTCTGCAAACAATGCACCCGATCGCCGACCCGACGTAACCGGCAGCCCGCACACGCCTACCAAACACCACTACCAGGTAAAGGAAAAATTCCCCTATCTGATGGTAGCGCGTGGGCGAGCCACCAGCTACGTCAAATCGACGATCAAATGCACTGCTCACAAAAACCGACACGTACCTTTGAAAAAGTTATCGAGATTTCTACTAATTAATGAATTATTTACAATAACCTCTCATGATCCTTGGCTCCACTATGATTTTAACTTACCACTTTTTGATTATTTATCAAATACCTCTCCGAGTATATAACGCCCCGATGCCTTGTTGGTGTCTGGTCTCATTTGGATTGGTCTTGAATTTGTTTGATATCCTGTTCGAAGTGTTTATATTCCTTATCCTTAGTCCATTGAGTTAGGTTATTTGTTTGAGTTCCAGCTTGTACGTGTCTCACGTCATATGATTCGCCATTCATAAAGATAATGCGTTAAAAGGGAGTAAAACATACATAAAGGCAGATTAGTATTAGTTGTACTTGATCCAAACTATAGAAAGAAGCATAGATAACTTAGTAGGAAAATAAAACTAATATATAACTAAAAGTGCAATTGATAAGTGTTAGTTCCGGGATCATTTTAGTCTTAAGAGTTATGTTAGTTTTGATCCGTATTCAGCCCTATTTGCAGCAATTTTGATAAGATTTTGCTACACTGCTACTACTACTATGTTAGGTGTATGACTTGTCAATTTTCGCTAGAGAAGAATACTGTTTTCTAACGCAACGCAATGTCTTTCAATAAATCACTCAATCAATTTGATTTTTGAAAATTTGGTTAAAAGGGTTTAGTTGACACATCATACCTTACCGAAAACTATTATTATTATTATTATTATTTATCTTTATTAGGGAGGCTTTCAGCCTTGGGCTGGTTCGCCTCCAATTACCGAAAACTAGCACAACAATCCTAATTATTATTTCAAACCTATAAACATATTTAACACATCTTTCCTAAAACTTCACTTATTCGTAAGCGAGGGGCAATTCACTGCTCTCGAAAATGAATCTAAAATACGTGAATAAAAAAAATACACAAAAATTCCTCATAACTCGTCATAACTCAAAAAAATGCAAAAAAAAAAACAATATTCGGAAAAAATACACAAATATTCGACGAATATTAAAAATACACGATAAATCGTTATTTGCACGAAAAATTCGAAAATATGAACAATCAAAATGATGAATCCGAACAAAATGCGTTAATTTATTATTTTGTATTTTAATTCGAGCTCGAATCACAAAACAATGAATTAATGAGTAGGATCTCTCGAATGTTTAATAAAAGTGCCTTAAATCATTCATTAAATAAAAACATAAATGAGTAGTAGTGACCAACAAATAAGTAACGAATGCGTAACAGCCTTGGTAACAGATGCTTATTAATGCGTAATGAGCGAGGTAAGGGGCTATTCATGACCTACGTAGACAATTGGGAGGGGGGGGGGGAGTTGGAAATTATCCACGACCCATACAAATTTTTAAAATTTTGTTTCGACAATTGTCTACGTAAGGGGGGCACACTGGGGCAGATCAGTGATTTTCTCGGAAAAAATTAATAACTTTTGAACAAAGCATCCAATCAGAATACTGTCTTCGGTAAAGTTGTTTGTATTAGTTAAGCGCTTCTTCTGAATAAATTAATTAGTTCGCAACTTGGTCGTAGAGATGGCGCGCGAATCTAACTTTTGAATAAAGCATCCTAGACGTATGGTGTTTTCAACAAAGTTTTTTATCTATCAAAATGAAGGAAAGTTGCAGAAGACATAAAACTTCCATAACCTTTAGTTTCGGAGATATAGGGTATATTGAAAAATATGATGTCAAAATTCTTATTTGTTAACTTTTTTGTATATTTTCATATGTTTGCTCTGGTTTCTGCATTTATTCCAACGAAAACAAACTAGGTGCGAATTTTCATTGAACTGTTTGTGGAATTTATAGTGGTTTTAGTGAATTATTCTCGAAAAACATGATATTTTGCCTCTATTTTAGGTGGGTGGGATTCTCGAAAGGGCAGCTAAGGGCAGCTGGACTTTATCTCTTTTGCTAGCTCATGTCATTGTCTAACATATACCAGAAAACTGAAGACATGATATTCGATGATTTTTTTTAATTTCACTTTATATATACCGATAAAAACATCATTTACATTGAAATGAACTGTTTCACATAATGAAAAACATTATATAAATTTTTGACATGTCACCATTTTCAAATGCTGTGCTGAATTTTGAGATTGTTTACTTATTATGAGCTGCCAGCGAACCAGGGGCCTGGCTGGCGGCCATGTTTTTGATGCTATCATCTTACTACACGATTATCCGTCCCTTTCCACCATGTATACGTCAGCTCAATCAGCTGCATTACCCAGGTAAAGTTGTATATGTGACATCATCGTACAAGCTGTGTGTTGCCGTGCCAACGTGATCGTGTACAACGTACAATTATCGATTACTTTTTCGAAGAGACGTATCAGCTTTTGTAAACAATGAATTTGATCGTCGGTTTGGTGTAACTGGTAGCTCATCCACGCATACTAACACCACTATCATGCAGGAGAAAATTTCTCCTATCTGATGGTAGTGTTAGTATACGTGAGCGAGCTACCAGTTACGCCAAAGACGATCAAATGCATTGTTTACAAAGCTGATACATCTCTTCGAAAAAGTAATCGAGAATTATTAATGTACGTCAATGTTTCAGTAGTTGGTATTCATAAGCGTGAATTTTTTTCTCGTCTCAGTTCAGTGATCAATTTTCGGTGTTGAGCAATAATCCACAAAGTTGCTATAATGGTTTCACCTTCAATGTAAATTTTCAACACTTGTTTATTCTATGCCATATGCTCAACATGCATTTCGTTTAGTGGTGTCTCAAAATTAATTTTAGTAAAGATAATAGATCACACAAGCACATCAAACTATTTTTACAACCAGATCCATTAATTACAAGTCTGCGAAAAAGACCGAAGAAAAATTCAGCCCAATTAATAAAAAAAAAATAGCGAGGTATTGGCATTATTACAACCACCGGATTCATTTGACAAATAGTGACTTAAGAGATAGTTTAATCTTTAAACCATTACTGCTTCTGCAATTTAAAAAGTTTAACGAATAAAAATTATACATAACTGACAGGTTTCCTTATTAGTAGAGATACTTGTAACGGTTTACAAAAGGTGAAATTAAAAAAAATCATCGAATATCATGTCTTCAGTTTTCTGGTATATGTTAGACAATGACATGAGCTAGCAAAAGAGATAAAGTTCAGCTGCCCTTAGCTGCCCCTACGAGAATCCCACCCACCTAAAATAGAGGCAAAATATCATGTTTTTCGGGAATATTTCACTAAAACCACTATAAATTCCACAAATAGTGCAATGCAAATTTGCACCTAGTTTGTTTTCGTTGGAATAAATGCAGAAACCAGAGCCAACATATGAAAATATACAAAAAAATTACAAATAAGAATTTTGGCATAATATTTTTGAATACACCCTATATCTCCGAAACTAAAGGTTATGGAAGTTTTATGTCTTCTGCAACTTTCCTTCATTTTGATAGATAAAAAACTTTGTTGAAAACACCATACGTCTAGGATGCTTTATTCAAAAGTTAGATTCGCGCGCCATCTCTACGACCAAGTTGCGAACTAATTAATTTATTCAGAAGAAGCGCTTAACTAATACAACTTTACCGAAGACAGTATTCTGATAGGATGCTTTGTTCAAAAGTTATTAATTTTTTCCGAGAAAATCACTGATCTGCCCCAGTGTGGGGGGTTTGCATAATAAATCTATAATAGTTATAACATGTTATAACGGTTGTCAAATAATTGAAACACAGAAACCACTATCAAGATGGTGTGCTATAACATGTTATAACACTGTAGTCTGAAAGTACTATTAAACGTTGTCCAGACTGGAGAGTTATAACATGTTATAACGGTTTTCAAATAATTGCAACACGGAAATCACCATCAAGATACCCTCCCCTTGGCTAGTTTTTGCACCTCGTTGCTGGTGGGCGGGCTTAATTTCATGGTTTTTAGTGGAGTGTTGGAGACGGTAGGTTTATGGCCGCGATAGAATGGCGCCATGGGCAGGCAACCACTGCATGAGAGAACCAAATATCTAGTCTAGCAGTGATAGTATCACACTTGCTACTCCTTTGATTGCGAGCCGCGTCGTAGTACGCTTACGTATAGGCACTGACGTTGGGTGTGATACTGGCGGGTTTTGCCGCAAATCACTCTTTTTTTTTACGCACAGAAACGAACCAGCCAACGGCTGAAAGTCTCTATAATAAAGAAATCAATCAATCAATTTGTTTACGCAGATAAATTTATTTGGCTTTGCAAGGGAATTATACTATTCAAATATTTCAGAAAGTGCCCAACAGTGCTTCTTCTACTTGCGTGACAAGCTTTCATTGTTGTTTTCATTGAGGTATTACTCAGGGAACAATGTTAAACACCATTTTTGTGCATGGTATTGTAACTAATCTTATATGTGCTTCATTTTGATTTGCGATAAGTGTTTGAACTATGACTCGGGATTTCCACTGTGGTGTGCTTCTATTGTGACATACCCATATGTATTTTTGTGGTGCGACATAGTGGAAACGTTAGAGCGTAATTCGAACATTTACCCTATACAATATACAATTTAAAATTAGCTTGAAAACTAACTTCAAAGTGAAGCATTTTAGTCACTTGAAGGTGTCATTTGGGACGAACAAAGATATAATTAATATATGCCAAAGCCAGAAGTACTTGAAACACGTTAAATTTTAGCTTAAAAGCATGGGTTATGATTGTGTAGGTAGATAAGAGATTTCAGTTATTTATTTAATAAGACTAAATAATCATCAAATGAACTTCAATTAGATAAAAAGTTAATTAACATAAGAGATAGGAAGCGGGGGGTCCGCTTATGGAGGCGACTAGCCTTTGAAGTTGTATCACAGACAAACAGACATAACTCTCGCAAGTTGTTCATCGAACAAGCATTTAACGGTCCATTTAAAAGTATCGTAGTTGGTAGCACCGCCACCTGTGGCGCGCATTTTGACGTTTGCACACTACCGCCATCTGGTCAGCGTACTACCCACCACAGTGTATTCAACAGATGGCGGTAATGTTTTAGCGACGATGTTTTACAGTGTGAAATATTCAATGTGTTATGTCTGTTTGTCTGTGGTTGTATAATAAATCTTCCTATTTAGTGTATTTGTTAATAACAGACAATGTCAATAGCGAAAGTCATATCTTCAATCAGGCGCTTACGAATAAGTGAAGTTTTAGGAAAGATGTGTTAAATATGTTGATACACACAAAAAACAAAAATTATGTTATTAAAAAATATGTGTTTTCAAATTAAAAGTTCTCAAAATTTGGTTATTTTAACCACAAATAATTTCAAAATGAAATTTAATTTTTTAGCTTGATAGTGATTCTTTCACTATCAACTCGTAATTTTAAAAGTGCATATTCTTAAAACCAAAACTGTTAAACTGTCAAAATATCTATTGAAAAGCAAATTCAATCATCGTCGAAAAAGCCAATAGGGCATATGACGGATTTCACGCCAACTCGTCTTCGGAGTTGGCAGCACCCTCTCAGAACCTTATGAAACTTTGTGGGTGTAGAGACTTAGCAATTTTAAGCAACTTTGAGTACTTATTTTTTTCAAAATTTATCTCGCCTAACATTTGATAAGGGTCAAAGTTTTTTGTCGATTTTTTTTTCAAATCGATATAGCTTAAAAATGACAAGCCCTACAAAATAGTGATGTATGGCGAACTTTTAGCAAATAATCTGAAATTTTATAAAAAAATTTAAATAAATTAAAAAATTGGTTTCTACACTCTAACAAAATATATTTAAAAATTAAAAGTCATTTTCCCAAAAATGGTACCCCTCAGATTTGCTTGATATTTTTTCTCATGAAAGGCAATATAATTACCTAACTTTTCTTCATACATCGCAAAGTGGGCGCTTTTAAGGAAAAAAAGTTGTTCGAACAACAACTTTTTCATGTTAATTTTTTTTTAGCGTGTTTCACTTAAAGTCGAATAGTAATACGCGCACAACCTTATTAAAATCCGTTGAAACTTAATGAGCATAAAGATTTTGACCTTTTGATAATCTGGGCGTGCTTAAAACAAAAATCTAGCCTAACATTTGAAAGGGCCTAATACAGAGGATTTTCCTGCATTTCGAATGGTGTTTTAATAAATGAAAACTCTAGTGTTTTTGTTTAGTGCATAATTTATTTTCCTATAATTCTCCATACATAATTTGAGTTTTTCATTGATTATTAGTCTATCGGAAACAGAGTGAAATTTTTCGGAGTTTCGTTTGAATGTGAAAATCGCTTAGTAGAAATTATGTTTTGAGAAATAGGTACAAAACAATGAAATTTTTGTGTACCAGGTATAGTTTTTACATGACTGAACAGCTCCTTGAGTTCATCGGACATCTTTGTGTATTGATCATTTGATATGAAGCAGAAGTTCAATTTTGTTATGCTTGTATCTGTTTGTTTAACTGCCCAGTCATACAGTTCTTGTGGAGTTGTGATTGTGTTTCCATAATCTCGAGCAAGACTTGCTCTCTTTGCCATTCGTTTGAGAGTTCCTCCAATTGCGTCACATGGGCCTTTCCCATGAGACGTTGCGAAGAAGTGCCATTCTGCTTCCAATCCATACTTGGACTTGAAGTTGCACAAACTGGCAAAATTCTTTTTATTTTTGTAATGAGCCGCTGCTCCATCTGACATGAAAGTAATTTTTGTGAAACTAATAGATTGTTTAATGAAATCTAACAATTTTGATATAAATAATTGAACTGCTATTGTATCATGGGTCAATACTTCTGAAATAATAATAAAGCTTAAATTTTCCAACTTGTTTTCTTTTATGTAGTAAATTTCGAAAGGATGAATCGTAGCTTGATTATTGTTCCAATGATACCCCTGTGCTGAGTTTTGAATAATAAATGAATAATTTTCAGAAAAGTCGCAAATCACTAAAATTTCACCGTTTTGAAGAGAATTTTTTTTATTACTTAGGTAAGATGATTGCTCTTTATGAATAAAATCATGGGTTATGAGCTTTTCAACTTTTTCCGTCAAATATTGAACAAACTCATCTGCAGGTTTAATAATAGTTTCCAAATTACAACGGTCGGTAGTCAACCACTGTTGAAATAAAACTTCTTCCATATCATCTGCTTCTAATACTGATGTAAGTTCCCTCACGATACTATCTGTGGAAATGCATTCTTCACATGTACGATAAAAACAATCTATGGTTCTAATAGGACTACTGCAAAGTATTTTGTCTGCAATTTCTTTATATGAATCAAATTTTACACTATTAATAATCAATTTAACATTTTCATGTATAGTACAGACACATACATTATGTGTACCTGTACTATCCAACAGTATGCAATGCTTTGGTCGGAGCTGAGTGAACGAAGTAAATCCGATTTTAACACTTTTGTATTTCTCTTCAAAAATCATAAAAGCCTCTTTAAGAGACATCATCAATAAACGTTTCTGAACATGCTCTTTATATCCATTTCGATATTCAGAAACATAATCATTACTTCCTGGCATACCCGCATAAACGCGAACCATAAATTGACCTTACCTAAAATGGTTAAAAAATGTTTATAATCCCTGCTAAACTTTAACTGAAATGGTTATGGAACTTTACATGAACGTTTAATGATAAAGTTTCAACCTTATGTATTATGGTTTTTTGGAACTGGACCTTACAAATAATGGGTTGTTAAGAACCATTACCATTCCAAATTCTTGTTTTCTCCATACATTTTCAGAAAGAGAACTATATAAGAACGTTTTTACTTATGATTTGAGAACATTAATGGTAATGGTTATGGTAGTCAGTAAGGTCCATTAATGGTTTTGTATTATCGCTCAACTTTACGTGGAATATATCGTGAATTGGTAATCAGTAAATTACAGGCAACCAATTCGCGATATATTCCACATAAAGTTGATCGATGTTACAAAACCATTCGTGGACCTTACTGACTACCATAACCATTACCATTAAAGTTCTCAAACCACAAGTTAAAAGGTTCTAATATAGTTCTCTTTCCGAAAATGTATGGAGAAAACAAGAATTTGGAATGGTAATGGTTCTTAACAACCCATTATTTGTAAGGTCCAGTTCCAAAAAACCATAATACATAAGGTTGAAACTTTATCATTAAACGTTCATGTAAAGTTCCATAACCATTTCAGTTAAAGTTTAGCAGGGATTATAAACAATTTTTAACCATTTTAGGTAAGGTCAATTTATGGTTCGCATTTATGCGGGTAGGCCTACTAATATCATCACTGTCAAAGAAATTTAAAACAATTTGTTTTTCAGTATCATTAAATCCATGACCACTTCTTGCTTTCTTACTACAAAGAATACCTTGTTCTCTGACTAGCCTTTTCATCTGTTTCACTGTATGATGGGGTGCATTAAACTCATTAACTATTTGATTCACTGACCATGATTTAGGGAGCACTGATAACACTTTTAATTTGTCATTTGTACTCGTAGAAGGCAAATTAAATTTCTCCTTTAACTGCATGATCATTTCGTCAAAATCATTTGATTTGTTGACATCGTCTGAATCCATCCCAAATATATTTTTACGCACTGCCTTTGTGATCTCTGCAGATTTTTGAACACGATAATTCATACTTCTCATACTTCTCGATGAAATTGGTGATAACTGTAAGGTTGAAGCTATACAATTGAATTGTTCCACATTATATGGACCTTGGATCTGATCCGCTGATGGGATTGATTCTAGCGATGGATCTGTATCTGTAAAATTAAAGAAAAGAAAAAAAAATATTACCACACATTAATATATAACGCTGTTAAGGTGATAGTACCATGAACGGGGGTGGTTTTGATAATAGGGGTAACTTTGGTAATGCAGCTAAGCCAAAAATTTATGACTTAAGGCACATCGTACGCAATATTTTGGATAGGAAACCGATGTTCCCTTCCAAAATAATGAATACGAAGAGCATTAAGTCATAACTTTTTGGATTAGCTGCATTATCAAAGTTACCTCCATTATCAAAGACATCCCCGTTTACGGTACATCGAAGCCGCATCTGAATTTTCCCCATGTTTGTGGAGCACGAGCTGCATAAACCGCATATCGTACAGTCGTGAAAATTTGATAGATTGTTCACCGAGGTTGGCCTACCAATCGATCAAATTTGTACGATAAGCGGTTCATCCAGCTCGTGCTCTAAAAAAATGTTGAAAATGAAGTTGTATCTTCGATGTACAATCCTTAAACCACACAGTTGAAACAGTTAAAGTTATTATTATTTACCTAGTGTATCATCAAATTCCTGATGTTCTGATTGCTGATGACTTGTTGATGGTTGCGGCTCTTCAAACTTCCGAGCATGGCTTGATTCTTTTCCATCCGATCGCCTCTTTTTCGGGAGAGGTGTCCTATTGTGCACTAAAATTCCACGACACGATTCACAAATACGCATTGTTACATCCAATTGATGATCAAAGCCCCATGAATGTATTTTCTCTATGAGACTTGATGATAAATTACGTAAATTATTGCGGCTGCAATTGGGATTGTTTATGTTGGCACTACATTGCACCCTTTTAATAATCAATTCAGCAGATTTTTCCATTGTTGTATATATAAACACTTTTTCGTTTCAACAACTATGCAGCACTACACTTTCAACAACTATGCACTACAGCAACTATGAGCATTGTTGTGATATCACCAAACTTAAATATTAGATTATGTCGGTAGAAACAGACTGCGGTGCTTTAAGTTTATACCTTATATCTCTCATGTGACTACCTGCGTTGTTATATAACTGCTATATAGCAGGTAACTTAACGATTATTTTAGGCATGCCTTAAATAATCGTTAAGTTACCTGCGCTATTATATGTATTCACTTGAGAGATGAGGTATAAACATATATGCATATTGCTTACTAATGGACACACCTAATACATAAAAATAAATGAATGATTATTTTTCTAATTAAATTAATCACAAATACATGAATTGAAATCTTTTCATGAATAAAACATACTAAGTGATTTTTACTTAGTTTACCTGTTGATTTGGAACAATTTGAGGGTGGTTTTATAGAAGTTGGATAGAGTGTATGCATATATTATAATACAATCCATCACAGGAAAGTGCAAACCATGCTGAGATGGCTGTTCCTCATTAGAACGTTTTGTTCTGAACTCTTATTGGACGATTTCCAGGTAACTTCTCTGTACCCTTTTCAAATGTTAGGCTAGATTTCGCCCAGATTATCGAAAAGTATACCCATAAAGTTTAATCGAATTTTAATAAGGTTGTGCGCATATTACTATTCGACTTTGAGTGAAACACGCTAAAAAAAATTAACATGAAAAAGTTGTTGTTCGAACAACTTTTTTTCCTTAAAAGCGCCCACTTTGCGATGTATGAAGAAAAGTTAGGTAATTATATTGCCTTTCATGAGAAAAAATATCAAGCAAATCTGAGGGGTACCATTTTTGGGAAAATGACTTTTAATTTTTAAATATATTTTGTTAGAGTGTAGAAACCGATTTTTTATTTTATTTAAATTTTTTTATAAAATTTCAGATTATTTGCTAAAAGTTCGCCATACATCACTTTTTTGTAGGGCTTGTCATTTTTAAGCTATATCGATTTGAAAAAAAAAATCGACAAAAAACTTTGACCCTTATCAAATGTTAGGCGAGATAAATTTTGAAAAAAATAAGTACGCAAAGTTGCTTAAAATAGCTAAGTCTCCACATCCACAAAGTTCCATAAGGTTCTGAGAGGGTGCTGCCAACCACTGGATGAGTTGGCGTGAAATCCGTCATATAGTCTTAACCACTAAGATAAAATCCCTCAAAAAAAACATACAGTGCCTGCAACGGTAACCGATTCCGATATCTCCCCTCGGGTGTTCTTTAAGTAAAATTTAGTTTCATTTGGTGACGCCGCACGCAATAGGTAAGATTGAAGGAGTTGTGACATGACTGTGAATAATTGATTTTTTTAAGTGCCAACCGTTTTCGACTTTCCGTGTTGATCTTGGTGCAACGATTCATCTTCAGGAGAAGATCGAATATTCCGGCTGGAAAAGTATCACATGCAGGGATTGGATTTCTTCAACATCTGCCGGGTGGAAGAGAGGATGGCGGCCAAAACTAACGATGCTGTTGGCATAACAGTTTCGCAGGAAGAAAAAGATCGTACCGGACGATGGGACCAGAATGCGAGTCAAGACGGGAGATCTTTGGACAAGGTGAAGCGTTGGGTACATCAATGGCAACGGTTCCACTAAGCTCGTGTGAACAAACGGTATGGAAGCATTGAACATTTTTATCAGTTGAAGGATGTTATGAAAGAGCAGCAGAATCTGCAGAACAGAATAAAAAAATATAATAATTTGAAAAATAAATAACGGTTATAAAGTAAATAATGAGAGGACTTTAAAATGAAAATGCTTGTCTTTAAATTAAAATTTATTGTTCTTTTAAATTCAAAATGACACCTGTTATTTCAACTGTACAACAATTTCAAACCAAAAGTTTGTTTTGAAGCTAAATTAATCCGTTTTTAATTTTAACATTGTCATGATTTTCATTTGACAGTAGTACAATTCAATTCGAAAGTTTCAACTTTTAAAAGTAATGAGGGAGCAACTTTTGATTTGACAGTTAACTTTCGGTTTGAAAGCTAACGACTTTCTACCAAAAAGAACCAACGCAAACTTTTAATTATATCAATGGATTTTTTAATTTTAGCAACGAGTTTTCTTTGTGTGTAGGTTTGAAATAAGAATTAGAATCGTTGTGCTTTAGTTTTCGGTAAGGTATGATGTGTCAACTAAACCATTTTGAGCAAATTTTCAAAAATCAAATTGATTGAGTGATTTATTGAAAGACATTGCGTTGCGTTGACAAGTCATACATGTAACATAGTAGTAGTAGTAGCAGTGTCGCATAATCTTATCACAATTGCTGCAAATAGTGCTGGAGGGGCCGGCAGGGCTGAATACGGATCAAAACTAACATAACTCTTAAGACTAAAATGATCCCGGAACTAACACTTATCAATTGCACTTTTAGTTATACATTAGTTTTATTTTCCTACTAAGTTATCTATGCTTCTTTCTATAGTTTGGATCAAGTACAACTAATACTAATCTTCCTTTATGTATGTTTTACTCCCTTTTAACGCATTATCTTTATGAATGGCGAATCATATGACGTGAGACACGTACAAGCTGGAACTCAAACAAATAACCTAACTCAATGGACTAAGGATAAGGAATATAAACACTTCAAACAGGATATCAAACAAATTCAAGACCAATCCAAATGAGACCAGACACCAACAAGGCATCGGGGCGTTATATACTCGGAGAGGTATTTGATAAATAATCAAAAAGTGGTAAGTGGTAATAAAATTCCACACATTTTTATTGACGAATTTCCATGTGAAATTACACATGATTTTCATGTGACCACACATAAACAGAATTCACCCAAAAGCACACATGAAATTTATTAATCGAATGAATAGTATGTGTGGTTACACATGGCTTTTATGTGTATACATATTAAGTATGTGTCCGACACATAGATACCATTTGTTAATCACATTGCAAAAATTCATGTGTGGTACACATAACAACGATCTTTGAAATTTTATCAGTGTACGTTCAGACTACAGAGTTATAACATATTATAGCGCTATCTTGATGGTGGTTTCTGTGTTGCAATTATTTGACAACCGTTATAACATGTTAAATAAAAATAACCATAAACGAACGATAACCCAAATCATTGAACTATTCCACAAATGGTTTGGATGATAACCAGAACACGTCGTTAAGCAAATTAACCATACAATTTTTATTAGGGAAACCACCGTCAAGATAGCGCTATAACGTGTTATAACTCTGTAGTCTGAACAAGGCATTACCGATTTTGGCAACACGTTTTTTTTTGTGTTTTAAATTCTTAAAAAAAAATCTTCGAACCCCATAGAGGTAACTCTAAGACCAGAAGGTTCCGAAGAAATGAGCTCAACTTTTTGGCTTAGCTCTGGTACACGAAACGAAAATCAATTATTTTATTCATGTGTTTCACTTATACATTTTTGCCAAAACATCAGCCTTATACATTCAATAAGACAAACCACATAGAGGTCGTATATGAATGCATAAAAGGTATGTGTGACCGCATATACATTTCATTTGATATATGATCTTCATTAACTTTTTGCAAGGCGTCTGCTTATAAGTTGACTTATACATTTTATGAATAATCAGCGATAGAAATTTGCCAAAAGGTATAAGGAGATTTCTATCCGTGTACTCTCTTCGGTCCCAAGCTAATCGATGCACCCCTCGAAACATAGGAAAATCCACAAACCCCTCATATTATCTGTCAAACTTTCATAGCGAATCAAAACAAGCATAGTGTACAGAGTTGATAATAGAAGAGTTACGCAGACTGAAACCAAAATCTACCAATCGAACTGTCAAACCGGCTACCTATCGAGCATATCAGACAAGCTGACTCTGTTGGATGGGAAGTATTGTTATCGTGTGAAAATAATTACGATGTATTGTGTATTTCACAACCCGGTGAAGTCATCCGAGGTATAAACAAAAAGAAAAGTTGCCAAAATAAAAAAAATGCCCTTTGATCGACATCAGTGTTGCAAGCTTCACTCTGCATAACTCTTCTATTATCAACTCTAATAGTGTAGTACTACACGCAGAAAAAATATTTTAAACGTAATAATATTTGACGTAAATGCAATAAGAATTTCATGTTGTTTTGGCTGCAAAAAGAAATCATTATTGTTTCAACAATCCAGTATTGTTGTCCCTTAAAACCCATGGATTGTTAAATCAAAAAGAAAATCTTTTCGAATTTACAAGAGCTTTCATGGTTTTGACGTAAGCTGTCAAATTTGGCAGCTGGGTCAACAAGAAAATATGTTTGTTTTTAAAAGAGATTTCTTGTTGATTCAATCAAATTTATTTTATGAAGGCTGACAATTCACGCAGTAGAAATAACAATATGTTTATTGATTCAAAAATAATGTCGATTTTTTTTTTGTGTTTTGTTTTCTTTTTGCAACAAACAGAATTGCATTTGAATTTTTGAGGCATAAAATCACTGATCACGCCTTCCTTCGGGAAGGGAAGTAAAGCCGTCGGTCACCGGTTCATGAGTTGATGGGTCGATATGTAGGGTCCAGGTGTGGGAGGTGCATTCCTGGCGTCGGGAGCATTGGTACTCAGTACGGAAAACAAGATCGACGGAAAAAAATCAAGGAAAAAAAACTTAAAAATTGATTATATTTAACAACTGCAGCTTCAACTGCAGCTTACTTGCTTACCTCAAGTCTCAAGATTTTCGGAAATCTCGTACTTATTTCCCGAAATTCACAATTAAAAACAATACTTAATCAAATGAGAAATTTTTTGTTATTGTTTACATTTTTGTCCGGGTGAAAACGAGGGAATGGTTGGTAGTTATTTTTGTATTCATGGCCCATGGAATGGACACAGCAAATAAATGCTAAATTAAAATTAACTATTGTTGGCTTAATAATAGAATATTGTTATTTTTACAATAGTTGCAATTGAAAAGTGGCTTATTAAAACAAAAAGAATCTTATGTTGAATTTATTTGAATAAGTTTTATAGAAACAATAAAATGCACTATAATTTCAACCGGAATTGTTTGCTTAAATACAACTAAAGTTTTGTTTGGTTCAATGCAAACAATTTTCTGTCCGTGTAGGATTTCGACTAAAATGAGGTACGCTTAAAGATGTACTTGGAACCAATAGGCCGTTGGTCCCCAGTTAATTAGTTGATGGATCGATATGTAGGGTCCAGGTGTGGGAGCTGCCTTCCTGGCGTCAGGAGCATTGGTACTCAGTACGGAAAACAAGATCGACGGAAAAAAATCAAAGAAAAAAATTGATTATATTTAGCAACTGCAGCATACTTACTTACCTCAAGTCTCAAGATTTTCGGAAATTTTGCACTTATTTCCCGAAATTCACAAGTTTTGTTATTGTTTACATTTTTTTCCGGGTGAAAACGAGGGAATGGTTGGTAGTTATTTTTGCATTCATGGCCCGGGGAACGGACACAGCAAATAAATGCTAAATTAAAATGAACTATTGTTGGATTAATAATAGAATATTGTTATTTTTACAATAGTTGCAGTTGAAAAGTGGCAAAACAAAAATAATCCTATTTTAAATTTATATGAATAAGTATTATTGAAACAACAAAATGCAATATAATTTCAACCGGAATTGTTTGTTTAAATACAACTAAAGTTTTGTTTGGTTCAATGCAAACAATTTTCTGTCCGTGTACAATAACAACTAGGCTGAATGAAGGCTGTATCACCAGATTATCTGCGAGATTATCTGTCGGATAACTGATTCATTTTTAATTAGGTTGTTACCCAAATACTATTATAAAGTAAGTAAGTAGTACACAATGGGTAAACTTTCAACGAGCGTTAGATATATTTGTCACGCACCAGGTTTTTTTTTTAAAAGGATCAATGAAAATTAACAATCTAACAATACGCACTTTAAGGCATGTATTAACGAGCATGAAGTAGTGTTGTGTTACTTACAGTTTTATTTATGCCCGTTTAGAAATCGTCGCAAAACTGCAATTCGAATGACTTACACATTAACGTAGCAATTATAGTATTATATTTTCAAACAATATCGTTTTCTTTCACAATTCGGAGCACTCATTCTTATGACAGAATGCACATAATCACATCTCCTACCAATGACATTTATATAAGGTCTGGGCCAACAAGCAGCTTGCTGGTGTTAGAAGCAAAAATGTTGTAAACATTGCTGAACATCTGCGAACAGATAGAAATACGTCACTGCCAACATACTGAGAACAGATAGAAATACGTCACTGCCAACAGCTGTTTCGTGTAAAAAGATAAACATTTCAATTAAATACGAACACCACTAAACATTTGCACATTTACTAACACCAATAAGCCCTTTGGCCCAGACCTTATATAAACGTCATTGATCTCCTACAGCATGACAGATAATCTTGCTTATAAAGAGAATCGTTCAAAAACTATGTCCACTGTTATGGGGAGGGGTGGTCCTACACGTTGTCGCCTTTTTCATCAGAATAAAAAAATTAAATCAGTGCCAATATTTCAAAGGGGCGTAATTGTATTTGTAAACAATGGTTTTAGTCGTCGATTTCTCGCGAATGAAAGCTCACTCATAAAAATGAATGACACCAACAGGTAGATAAATGTTTCCTGTACCAGCTAGCATTGATAATTTGGAAAGGCGGGCGTAATACCGTAATACCATAGAGGTAACTCTAAGAACACTGGGTCCCGAAGAAAATCATTATTATTTTTGGCTCACTCAGTACCAGTAAAGCCCTACAGTAAAAGCAACAATCAATACGAAACTAACGATTTTAAATTGGCTCACCACTTTAGTAGCCTATTGGTCCCAAGCAAACGATTAACGTACCCTATTCTAGTTGAAATTCTATTACTACACTATGTTTGTTTTGATTCGCTATGAAAGTTTGACAGATAACATCAGGGGTGTGTGGATTCATGCAGAACATGCAGAGGTGAGTGAAATAGCTTGGGACTGCTTGGGACCGTTGTTCTGGTACTGAGTGAGCCAAAAATAATAATGATTTTCTTCGGGACCCAGTGGTCTTAAAGTTACCTCTATGGTAAAAGTGTGGACGTCTGTCAAAAGTTGTTCCAATCGAACCGTCAAAATGCACCGCTTTGCTCGATTGGAACAGCTTTTTTTTCAGTTTTGTGGTGACAGTCGTCCATACTTTTACCATAGAGGTAACTCTAAGACTAGAAGGTCCCGAAATAACGTGCTCAACTTTTTGGCTCAGCTCTGGTACTCTCTTCGGTCCCAAGCTAATCGATTCACCCCTCGAAACATAGGAAAAACCAATAACCCCTCATTTTATCTGTCAAACTTTCATAGCGAATCAAAACAAACATTGCGTAGTACTAGAATTTCGACTAGAATAGGGTACGTTAATCGTTTGCTTGGGACCAATAGGCTACTAAAGTGGTGAGCCAATTTAAAATCGTTAGTTTCGTATTGATTGTTGCTTTTACTGTAGGGCTTTAAGTACCAGAACAACGGTCCCAAGCAGTCCCAAGCTATTTCACTCACCCCTGCATGTTCTGCATGAATCCACACACCCCTGATGTTATCTGTCAAACTTTCATAGCGAATCAAAACAAACATAGTGTAGTAATAGAATTTCAACTAGAATAGGGTACGTTAATCGTTTGCTTGGGACCAATAGGCTACTAAAGTGGCGAGCCAATTTAAAATCGTTAGTTTCGCATTGATTGTTGGTAATACCACAAACGAAGTGACAGACGACTTACTGGCGAAGAAATCCATTTAAATAATGTGGTTCACTGTAATAGAATTTTCTTGGAAGCTTGTGCCATCATCCACCAGATGGGTTAGTTTTTTTGTTTTGATTTGAACAAAGTTGATTTTGTGTACAATGATTCTTTGACAGTGCACAAAGAGTGCGTATTATTTTGTCATTTTTTTATGCATTTCAGTTTTGAGTAGAGTGAAAGAGATAGAACCAAAATATTCTAGTACATTTGGTGAAAATGCTAGTTCAATCCAATAGTAGTGTTGCCATGTGGTACAATCCAGTAGTAGTGGTGTTGCCATGTGGTACACTGAAAAATTGCAATAGAAGGTTAGTCACCAAAGTTTTCGAGCCGCTCCGTCTGTCACTTCGTTTGTGGTAATACGCTTATGTATAGGCCTGACGTTGGGTGTGATACTGGCGGGTTTTGCCGCAAATCACTCGTATTTTATTTATTTTTACGCAGATAGATTTATTTGGGTTTGCAAGGGAATTATACGATTCAAATATTTCAGAAAGTGCCCAACAGTGCTCCTTCTACCTGCGTGACAAGCTTTCATTGTTGTTTTAATTGAAGTATTACCAACCGGTGAACACTCGTGTTTATTTCAGTTACCGTGGGGACGTAATTTGTGATTAGCCCCGGTCCCTTTCAAATTGTATCATTATTTATGTATGGTCCTAATATTTGAAATGACGTTTCACATTCATCTAGTGGTGGCCGCTTTTCATTCGAATAATCGATTAATCGATTAACGAACCGAAAAGTAAAATATTTGTAATCGATTATATCATGCCGATATAAGCATTAACATCTCCAGAGGATCATCACCGATCGTTTCAAACATGTGCTGCACTGTCATTGGTGGAAAAATGGCAGCACAGCGAACAAAAAAAAATCGATTAGTTGTTAATCGAGTAATTAAAAGATGGGACATCTCTGATTTTGGTGTGATTGTTTTGATCAAAATGAGCGCAAAATTTCATCTCTACCGAGGGGGCAGCAAAACCACAAAATTACCTTGAATACGGGGAGTATTCATTGGATGAAAGGGACCGTGAAAGAGGACACTAAAATAAAAAGTTTTTCTTCCGACAGTTTCATCTTAGTATTCATCTTTGGTATTACCATAGAGGTAATTCTAAGTACTATCTTCGGTCCCAAGCTAATCGATTCACCCGTCTAAACATAGGAAAATCCACTAACCCCTCATTTTATCTGTCAAACTTTCATAGCGAATCAAAACAAACATAGTGTAGTACTAGAATTTCGACTAGAATGGGGTACGTTAATCGTTTGCTTGGGACCAATAGGCTACCCTAATAAAAATTGTATGGTTAATTTGCTTAACGACGTGTTTTGGGTATCATCCAAACCATTTGTGGAATAGTTCAATGATTTGGGTTATTGTTCGTTTATGGTTATTTTTTATTAGGGTAGTCAAGCAGTGAGCCAATTTAAAATCGTTAGTTTCGTATTGATTGTTGGTATTACTCAGGGAACAATGTTAAACACCATTTTTGTACATGGTATTGTAACTAATCTTAAAGGGTGATACGGTCAAAATTTGGTCAAGGGAAAACGCGTGTAAATCGGTGAAATCGTTTATTTAAAAAATCAAATTACATTTCTTTTTCAAGTTCAATTAGTATAAAATTCAGGAAAAATATTCAGTTAGGCTTCCGCTTTTCCAAATCCAAATTGCCGGGCCTTACGCTTGACCCCTGCCATCAGATTTTGTACAGCCACCTTGTCCACCTTCTTCGCCGCAGAAAGCCAGTTTGCCTTGAACTGCTGCTCGCCCTTAGCAGTTTTTTTGGTCTTCTTTAGGTTCCGCTTGACAATAGCCCAGTATTTCTCAATTGGGCGGAGCTCTGGCGTGTTGGGAGGGTTCTTGTCCTTGGGAACCACCTGCACGTTGTTGGCGGCGTACCACTCCATGGCCTTTTTACCGTAATGGCAAGATGCCAAATCCGGCCAAAACAGTACGGAACAACCGTGTTTCTTCAGGAAAGGCAGCAGACGTTTATTCAAACACTCTTTCACGTAAATTTCTTGGTTGACAGTCCCGGAAGCTATGAAAATGCTGCTTTTCAAGCCACAGGTACAGATGGCTTGCCAAACCAGATATTTCTTTGTGAACTTTGACAGTTTCATGTGCTTGAAAACATCTGCTACCTTTCCCCTTCCTTTTGCCGTATAAAACTCCTGTCCCGGAAGCTGCTTGTAGTCGGCTTTGACGTAGGTTTCGTCGTCCATTACCATGCAGTCAAACTTCGTCAGCATCGTCGTGTACAGCCTCCGGGATCGCGCTTTGGCCGTCGTATTTTGTTTATCATCGCGATTTGGAGTCACTACCTTCTTGTAAGTCGATAGTCCGGCTCGTTTTTTGGCTCGATGCACGGTTGTAGACGATACACCCAGCTTATTTGCGGCATCTCGGAGAGAGAGGTTAGGGTTTCGCTTGAAACTACCGGCAACTCTCTTTGTCGTCTCAGCGGCTTCCGGTTTTCGATTTCCCCCCGAACCAGACTTCCTGGCTGTCGACAAACGTTCCCCAAACACTTTAATTACATTTGTAACGGTTGATTTGGCAACTTTTAGCGATTTTGCCAACTTTGCGTGCGAGTAGCTCGGATTTTCGCGATGCGCGAGCATAATTTTGATACGCTGCTCTTCTTGCTTGGACGGCATTTTGACAACTGAAGAGTGAATTCCAAAATCAAAATAGGAGCAACATTCTACACACACACACCTTTAAAATGAGGGGTGTTCAGGTTTTTTAAATGCAAAATTGAAAGAAATACGTCAAGTTGATATTGACCAAATTTTGACCGTATCACCCTTTATATGTGCTTCATTTTGATTTGGGATAAGTGTTTGAACCATGGACCCAAAGGGTAAGGACCTCCTTCACGCGATTTTTTTTTTGGTTCACCTAGCTGTTTTTTTAGTGTACCTGGTGCACCCGGTACTAGAGCAAAAGACAGCAATTTGTACCAGAACAGGTGTCAAAAGTGACACAGACAGCACAACTGCCAGCAAAAAAAAAGCGCGGTACCCGCTGCCGTGGCAGTCAGATTGAGGTGTGTCATATCCGCGCCATCCGTTCAATCGTGAGCGAGTGCGTTATCTCAATTCATTCTTGGAGGATCATAAGTACAACCCACGACGTGCCAAGCGATTGGCGGAAAATCTCAGCGTCGAACTCCGAGATATGGTCAAACGGTGCAGCTTTGAGCGGTATCGAGTGGCTGCCATGGTGACCGTGGGAGATAAGAATTCCCAGGACTTCAAATCGTCCATGCGTTTCGCGTGGGATGCCGAAAAGGATGAATACGTGAACTTTGTATACGAAGCACCGACGTATTTTGTATTCGCGACCGTACTTGCAGTGTATTACGAGTAGATGTAGTGGATCGAATAATAAAATTGATAGTCATATTTTCTTAGAGACGCTTCGGGCGAATTCGAGAAACCAACTCCACCACCGTTTATTCAGTAGGGAGGGGGCAATTGCAACATGCTGCCACCGTTACAGTTTTCTGATTGAGATCGGTTTAAAAATAATTAATGTGAAATCTAAAAATCCTGTATAAATAAAATTCGAACAAAAAAATCCGAACAAGGGCGATTTCTTTCGCAATGATGACACTCAGGAGAATTTCAACACCTAAAAGCATCTATTTCCCCGCTCAGAACAATAGACAATAAATAAAACTGAACTATATACTGACTGCTCTACTGTACGGAAACACATTTATCATGATTGGTATCGAAACGGAAATTTTTCAGTTGATTAAAAATGCGCACATCAGAAGTGGGAAAAACGTTGTTCAACATCTACACAACAGCAGCTCTGATAGAATTATTCATCTTCGGTTACACAATAATGTATAGATTTGCCAGCTTTGAGTAAGACTTCCATAGACAGAAACATTTCCCTAACAGTAGTAGCAGAATATTTGGAATAACTTTATTCGACTTCCACGCGAAGAACACATAAATACACTCAGCTACGATTCGAAGCTAGGACTCGAATAAATACTGAAACCACGATACTTACCTTTCTTGGAAGCTTTAGGTTTTTCGCTTATGATCGCGCTGCTGTTCGGGAATCTCGTCCTGCAGTTCCATGATATGATCCACCGGCTGCGGCCGCCCGTCCTCGCCGATCTTGCACGGCTGAACGATGCCCTGTCGCTGCAGTTTATCCATCAGTGCCACCAATTGCATCGCTTCGTACTCCTTCTGCTCCTCGGACATGCCTTCCAGCGGGTTCGGCTTCGGTGGTTCGTAGCAGCCCAGCACCGGATTGATGGCATGCTGGATCTGTTTGTACTCTTCCGTATCGCTGTCCTCAGAATCGGACGAATACTGTTCCGTATTGCCCTGGCGGCCGCACAGCAACCCACGATTCGCAAACAGACCAGCCGCATTGCCACAGCCCGTGTATTTGATCATCCGACCGACGTTTTCCTTGCACAGGACGAAGTCGGCAATTTAAGTGATCGGGCTCGTTAGCAGCGAGCAAAGGTACCCAAGTAACAATTTTGGTTTTATGAGGGTTCTGTAGACCACGATTTAGATTTGTAGAATGCTATAAAACCTTTATAAAGCTTGCAATGTTACTTGGGTAGTTGCGTAGCTCCGTGCCGACTTCCGGTCGTTCTTTAACGTTCTTCAGAGGAGGAAGCACTTCCGATCGAACGTAACGCCGGTTAAGGGCCGTCGCTCGAATCGTCTTGATCAGGACCGTCAGAATAGGCGACAACAGTTCGTACTGATCGGACTTCTTTTCTGATTTTTGGAAAACCCGTCTCAGAAACTCCACCAGCACGTGTAGGACGTAAACGTTATTTCCTTCGAATGGCACAACGGTTTTGGAATCCAGATCTTCCGGGTTCAACGGTGAGACAAGCTCGCTATAACAGCTGACCGGAACACTGGTTAAGAGATTGACAATGTTCGATTGGAGAGAAATGATCTTATCTCGATTCAGGGTGCGATAGAAGAATAGATCGTGAACGACTACTGCTAAACGATGGAATTGATTGGGTTCTTCTTCCTCCGGAACGGCATTCAAGGGTGTGCGAACGGTTAAATTGAACAGAACCTTCAGCACTTTATTAATCAACTCGAGATCTTCATTTCATTTCATTTTCATTTTCATTTTCAAGCACAGAAGGGGGTCATAGGGCCAAGTCACCAGCGAAAAATCGCTGTCCATACTGCACCAGGGTAGAGGTATCGATTTGGCATCACAGAATAATAACCACAGGGGTCAAATGAATCCTGTTTACGATACCGCATAGTAAGGAAAGCTGTTGAACATAGGGGATAGTCAGAGTAACAGCAATAATAGTGAAAGTTAGGAAAATAAGCAGGTAGAGATGGTTGATTTGCAATGGCTATCGACTCTGTTATATGGCCTACCGTATCAGATTCAAATTTAATGTCGTTTAATATTGCGCTTATTACTTTTATCTTTATTCTTCAATCTTGGTTGTTTTAAAGTGAACTGGATGAAATGATTGTTTTATCAAAATTATGTTAAAGTTAACTACTATTCATATTTGCTAATTTTTTTTTTTTTTTTTTTTGTAGTGATCCAGTGGCAGCAACTTGCTTAAACTCTACACTGGACCCCTTTTATTGGTAAATTTTGCTTCTATGAGCCTCTATTTTAAATCAACACACAGACGTACCTAGGCTATGGTGCCCATGTGGTCATTGTTGTTTTTGTGTTGACCCAAATAGTTTTTATAATATAATTGCACATTCTTGTATTTTGTCTTGTTTTTTTGTTAGCATTCTTGTTTTTTTTTTTTTTTTTTTTTTTGTCCCAGTCTTGTCTTCTGTCGTCACTTATTTTGTCATTTTGTTTTGTGTATTAACCCCAACTTGTCTTGTGTATTGTGTTAACATGTGTCTATTGTCCACCAACCCCCCCCCCCCCCCCCAACTGTTTTTAAGCTCGTTCTGTTACTCTGTTACGACTAATTTCATTGAGTGTTTTTTTAATTTTTAATTTTTTTTTTTTTTTTTTTATCATCCATACCCTCTGTACGGTCTGCTCTACAGAAGCTCTTCTATCTCCTTTTCTCTGTATTTCTGCCCATAAATATATTATGAACCTTTGTTTAATTATTCCTTACAGATATGATTCATCCCCATTCGTTATTTCCTTTTCTAACTGATTCAATACATTAATTTGAAATGTCATGCTACATACCATATGCTTTCTGTGTTTGCCGCTTTCTTTTTCGATCTCTACTTGTAGTATCTCTGATGGCGATATTTGACTTCTTTTAGCGTTGTTAATAAATTGTTTTTAATTTTATTTATTAATTAATTTCATCGAATCGAAAGTTTATCGAGTCTTCATCACTGAATCCAGCAAATGTTGACGTTAGTAGTGAGCTTTCATCGCTGTCTCTGTCTGAGTCGCTACTATCCTCATATTCTGATTCTACCATTACTCTAAACAATTTCTTCGTTGATTCTTTCATTTTTCCTTTATCTTTAGCTATTTCTTGCCATTCATTGATATTGATATCACTTCTTTCGATGTCTTGTCTTATGCACGTCCTCCATGTGTATGCTGGTCTTCCAACTTTCTTCTCCTTGTCTATCTTGTATTCCAGTGCTGTTTTTAGGATGCCGTTATCCTCACTTCTAATAATGTGTCCATAGTAGTTCAATCTAGCAATTCTGATTTTGTTATTTATTGTATAACCGTTGAGCCAATTCTGAGGTATATATGGATTGTTTTTGTTTTGCTGGGGTTCCATTCCATCATATGGTGAGTTGTCGTTTTCCGTTATTTGTTCATCTTCTCTAGGATTAGCTACCTTTGTAGTGTTATTTTCAGCTTCCGCTTTCTCATCACTTAACCCTTTGAGCGTGAGAAGCATTTCCTGTTCCATGGCTCTGAGTGTATTCCTATTTATTTTAATGAGTGTAGATACTTCCATCGAGTAAGTCACCACCGGAGTCACTAGACAGTGGTACAATCTTCTAACCACATCCCACGGAAGGCGATGTTCTTTAAGAAATGAACATAAATGGAAAAACGCTTTCTGTGCTTTTCTTATCCTGTCTGCCGTTGTTGCACCTCTAGTTAAGCTGCTGGTGATTTGCGCTCCAAGGTATTTCAGGATGGTTGTTACCGGCAATTCGTACTTTCCAAATTTCATTATTTTCTCCGACTCTATATTGTTTATGATTTCGGGATCACGATATAAAACCTTCGTTTTCTTCATATTAATTTCAAGCCCGATTGATGCGAGTAGCGGTTCCAGAACTGAAAGCAGTCTTTCCACATCTTCTTCGCTTTTGCAAATTATCATTATATCATCTGCATATCCCAGAATGCAAGGTAGTTTTATATCGTGGATTTGTGTTAATCTCAATTCTGGGATGAATTCTTGTAGCGTGCATAGCACATGATGCAACATCAGAATGAATATTTGAGGACTTATTGGACATCCTTGTTTAATGCCTTTCGTTTTGGTAACATTTGATGTCCTTTGTCCAAACCATTGTATGGAGGTTTTTTCGTGTAAGCAAGCAGTGACAATCCGGTTTATAAGTGCTTTAGATACTCCCAATTCTGCCAAAATCATCGCAGTTTTGGAAATATCTATCCTATCAAATGCCTGTTTCAGGTCGATAGCAACTAGTATCGTCTTGCAACCTTTGCGCCATCGTTCATCAAGAATCCTCCGAAGAACGAAAATCTGGTCTGTAGCACTTCTCTTGTTCTGAAAGGCCATTTGGTATGCCGGCAATGGGTCTACTTGTTCTTGCAGCCTTTTAAGCAATAGTTTAGCATATATTTTATACGGGCTATTGCATAAAGTTATGCATCGATAATCCTCCATGCTTTGAGGATGTGAAATTTTTGGGATTGGTACTTGTACTGTGTCGATCCATGCCTTTGGAACTACGTTTGTACGGAATACCTCTTTCATTATTTCCACTATGCTATCAATAGCTTTCCGATCCATATTTTATCAACTCATTAATATAATATTTTATCAACGTTATTAAGGTTGTCCAGTCCTGGTGCGCTATTGTTCCTATTTGTCCATATAATATTTTGAATTTCTTCCCTCGTCGGCGCCGGTCCTGCCTCTCGTCCATCATCTTCTTCGAGTGGATTCAGCGATGTTCCTTCTTTGTCAATTGATGTGTTTTTAATTTTTCGTTCCCAATGTTGGATTGGTATATATTTTCGTGACTTGCTTTCCTTATTGCGTTTGTGGTGTTTTATAAACCTGAACGTTTTTGTCATTTGGGCTAACTCGTTTTCTTTTTCAACTGCTCCAAGAAATTTATTTACTTTTTCGGTGGAATGCAAATCATATGCCTTCCTCTTTTCAACTCTTGCCGCCGCTGCTTCCCTTCTTAAATCCGGATTGTTTTTGTCCGCCATCCTCCTTTGCGTTGCTAGGAAGTATTTTTTCGATGCTTCCCTTCTTCTTGGAGTCGGTGGGGATCCCATGGTTTTAAGCACTGTCTCTGCACTGCTTGTTATTGCTGCTTGGATCCTAGTCCATTTTTCATCCACGGTGACATTATCACTTATCGTTGTCGCAAGCAGATTTCGGTCAACTTTATCCTGGTATTTTTTCCGTTCCTCTTCATTTTTTAGCAAATCCAGGTCGTATCTTGCCTTTTTAGCCTGCGGGATGGTCGTACGAGAACAATGGCTAGCAGCACGTTCTCTTGTTTCTCTTTTCAATACACATTCTATCATTTTATGGTCGCTTTTTAGGTGGGGTAGAAAATATGCTCTGATGCTTGGAATCTTGACAAAATCCATTTTTGACATCAGGATGTGATCCAATTGCGATGTCGACTTTCCATTGCTCCATGTTGTAACAACCGATGGTGATTTGCTAAATGTAAGATAATCTTTCAGGTTTAGACCATGCATGAGCTCTTTAAGACCTAATCCGTTCGGGTTACAGAACTGGTGATGAAGGCTGTTTCCAATTATTTGATGGTCTTCAATCGACAAGTCTTGTTTCCCAATATGGGCATTCATATCTCCGGTTATAATGATGTTGAATTTTAGTCTGGAAGGTATTTTGATAATATACCTTGATATCTTGGCAAATTCCCTGCTTTCCACCTGTGTTTCCGACCTTATGTATGCTGATATTATTAAGATCTTTTCTCCAAATATATCGCATAAATAGGAACATGCATTTTGGCTTATTTTCCTAAATTTGTCGCTTTTATAAATACTTTTTGATACAACAATCGCCGTACCACCTCCTATCCGCGTCCTGACTTCTTCGCTGTTGTTCACATTGAACCAAAAGTAATTTTGTGATTCCAGTGTACATTGGGCCATTCTTGTTTCTTGAAGTGCTACTACCATGTAACCACTCTGATGAAAGTATAAGTCCATTTCGTTGCGTTTAATCTCCTCCGAGCACCCCCTTACATTCCAATTAACTATCTTAAGCGTATCCTTGCTTTGAAATGTACCGGTTTCCAAGTCATTTATTTCCTTCGATATGTTGCTTATTTGCGACGCGTTCGTCCTTATGTTATCTTGTATTTCTGCTATTCGTAGGATTGGTATTCTCAGCTGGTCTTGTGATCGTGCACTCTCTTGTTCTGTCCTTATTCTTTGTATAACGCTATCGTAGTGATTCCTATTCACGTTTCTTGACCTATTTCTTGTTAGACGATATGCCATCCTTATTACTCCCGTTGCTACAGCATCTCGATTGAAGTATATTAATGGGCCATTTTCGTAATAAACATCGATTCTGCGATTCAGAATGCTCGCTGCCGCTGCAATCGACTCTTGTCCTCCCCATTCATTTGTTTCTCTTATTCGCCTCAATAATTTTTCGATTCTTATTTCTGTTTCTTCACCTAAATGCTTCATTTCGCTGACTGTGTCTCGTAATGACACTATATAATCTTCCAGATTATTCTCAATATGGTCGACTATTCTATTTCGTAGTTCCATTATTCGACTATGATGTTCTTGCGATCCTATTTCTGTTCGGTAGAATTGATACGCAATAGTAGAGAAGAGGCAATGCCCATCTCCTGGCATCTTCTTCACCAGCACCGTTCCACTGTTGTAATACATATGTTCCATTGTTTACTGTATCTTTTTTTTATATCACCGATAACACTGCACTTATTATAATATTTATCTGTTGTATAATGCAGTGTATTGATCGTTAGTCTTAATATACTGGTGACATCCATTAATAACGTTTTATCTATTATGTTTTTAACATTTTATTTGTATTTTCATTGCATAAATTTTTAATCCAACCGTATAAAACGTCATTAGGATGCCACCTGTATTTATTTATGATAAAGATATAAAATAAAATATAAAAATAGTAAAATCAATTATAGGATAATATGGTTATTTCTGTTAATTAATGAATTGTTGACAATTACCTCTCATGATCCTTGGCTCCACTATGATTTTTACTTACCACTTTTGGATTATTTATCGATTACCTCTCCGAGTATATAACTCACAGATGGCTTGTTGATTTCTGGTCTCTAATGGATTGGTCCTGAATTTGTTTGATATCCTGTTTGAAGAAATTCTATTCCATTTCCATATTCCAATTAATTAATTTAGCTTTATTTAGGAGGCTTTCAGTTTCCATATTCCATTGAAATCACTTTATTTGTTTGGTTTCCAGCTTGTACGTGTCTCGTATTATATGATTCATCATTCATAAAGGTAATGGGTTAAAAGGGAGAAAAGCATACATAAAGGCAGGTTAGTATTAGTTGTACTTGATCCAAACAATAGAAAGAAGTATAGATAAATTAGTATGAAAACAAAACTAATATGCAACCAAAAGTGCATTTGATGAGTGTTAGTTCCGGGATCATTTTGATCCGCATACAGCCCTGCCGGTCCCTCCAGCACTATTTGCAGCAATTGTGATTAGATTATGTGACACTGCTATTACTATTATGTTAGGAATATGATTTGTCAATTTTTGTTAGAGAAGAGTACTGTTTTCTAGCACAACGCGATGTTTCAATGAAGTAAATAAATCATTCAGTCAATTTGATTTTTAAAGAATTGCACAAAAGGGTCTAGTTGACACATCATACCTTACCGAAAACTAAAGTATAACATTCCTAATTCTTATTTCAAACCTATCAACATATTGATTTGGTTGTTCGACTGGTTTTATGGAGATTTCGTTTTTATGGCTTTCTCAGTCTAGGGTAATTCAAACAGTTAGTTTTGCATTGCCCACAAATCCAATATAAATAAACTCGCAGAAATCCTACAAACGACACAGCACATCCATGCGAAAACCGCACTTATACAACACATAGCAGATCACCAGCACACGTTCAATCTTGAAGGTACAAAAATAATCGATCGCACCTACCGAAGTTCTGCTTTATCGATGCTAGAAATGTGTCATATAAACAACACATCTAACACCGTTAATTATAGAACAGATGTAGCGGGGCTAAACACAACGTACGCTGGTATTCTCCATACCGTGAAAGCTAATATCTCACGCAGAGAACGATCACGAAACAATACACACAGTCAAGTTGAACAAAGCACGAACGAGTCGACATAGATGAGCTTTATCTACTTTTGTATATGCTTTATCCCACCATCTTCTTCAAAATAACCGTTGTATAGTGTAGTGTCATATAGTGTCCTATGTTAATTTATATTAAACTCAATGTAAGTCCAGTAAAACAAAATACCGCGAAATAGTACCTTAACAACATTTAAAATATAGGCACCATACAGGAAGCTCCTCCAAGCTAAACACGCTTATCGTGGCAACAAACAAAAAAAAATTGACGACAAACGGTAGACTGTGTATGTTCATGTTATATCAATGTTTAATGTTAGTAGTAGTCTCTATAAGTTGTAATATTTTTCTAGTTTACCCTTGAAAAAGGCCACAATAAACGGCCGAAACGTCAAAGGGCAATGCAAAACTAACTGTTTGAATTACCCTAGACTGAGAAAGCCATAAAAACGAAACCTATCAACATATTTAAAACATCTTTCCTAAAACCTCACTTATTCGCAGGCGCCAGACTGAAGATATGACTTTCGCTATTGGCATTGCCTGTAATTAATAAATATACTATATAGGAAGATTTATTATACAACTCCAAAGGCTAGATGTCTCCCTAAGCGGACCCCCCGCGTCCTATCTCTTAAGTTAATTGACTTTCTGAACCCTTTTATTGAAGTTCATTTGATGTTTATTTAATAAATTGCTGAAACGTCCAATCTACCCACACAATTATACCCCATGCTTGTAAACTAAAATTTGACGTGTTTCAAGTACTTTTGGCTTTCATTTCCATTTTCATTTTGCAGCGTTTGCTGGGGCAATGGGAGCGCAAGTCGAACCAAAGATAAGGATAAAGGAATGGTAATGGCTGAACAGTCCATGCGGACCTCTCGAATGCCATGAGAAAAGGAAGGGACTGAAGAGGTCAATTTTGGGGGGTTTTAAGGAAAAGACACATAGTACGAGACTTGTGCTGCAAAATGTAAAGAAACCGAAAATCCATCTTCCACTGATTCATCCCTTCATACATATACCAAACTGACATTTCAAAGCCACCTTAAAAATAAACGGACAATATATGAAAAGGCTACCTGCAAGTTGCTTCAAAAGCCAGTTGCCTCCCTAAGCGGAGCCCCCGCATCCTAACTCCCCTGTTAATCTACTCAATGCTATTGGGCTGTCTAGATTTTATTATCTGAGTTCGTTTGATGATTATGATATCTCATTAGCCTTATTTAATAAATAATTGAAATCTCTAATCTATCTAATCAACTATACCCCATGCTTGTGCATGTAATCTAAAATTTAACGTGTTTTTGACTTTGATTAGTTCGTCCTAGGTGACACCTTCAAGTGACTAAAATGCTTCACTTTGAAGTTAGTTTCCTAGCTGATTTTTAAGTTATATAGGGTATATGCTCCAACTACGCTCACACGTTTCCACTATGTCGTCCCACAACATTACGTATAGGTATGTCACAATAGAAGCATGCCATAGTGGAAATCCAGAGCCATAGTTCAAACACTTATCCTAAATCAAAATGAAGCACATATAAGATTAGTTACAATACCATGTACAAAAATGGTGTTTAACATTGTTTTCTGAGTAATACTTCAATGAAAACAACAATGAAAGCTTGTCACGCAAATAGAAGGAGCACCTTTGGGCATTTACTGAAATATTTCAATAGTATAATTCCCTTGCAAACCCAAATAAATCTATCTGCGTAAAAATAAATAAAATAAGATCGATTTGCGGCAAAACCCGCCAGTATCACACCCAACGTCAGTGCCTATACGTAAGCGTACTACGACGCGGCTCTCAATTAAAGGAGTAACAAGTGTGATACTATCACTGCTGGACTAGATCTTTGGTTCTCTCATGCAGTGGTTTATCAGAGAGGGGAAGCTTAGTAATCCCCATTGCCTGCCCATAGCGCCATTCTATCGCGGCATGAGCCAGCAACGCCGGCCATAAACCTACCGTCTCCAACACTCCACTAGCATGAAATTAAGCCCGCCCACCAACAGCAAGGTGCAAAAACTAGCCAAGGGGAGGGAACTACTATTCATATTTGCTAATTAATACCTAAATGTAATTTTTAATTTTATGAAGATAAGTTGCTCAGAATAGCAGCCTGCAATTCCGTACCAGAATCCGCCTCCAATTTAATGTCTTTTGTGGATTCGTAGTAGCAAAGTTGTGCTAAAAGCTAAATAGTTACCTAAAAATACTACCTAAATCGTTGACAATCAGAGCCGGGCCACTGATGAAAACCAAAACTACAACCCTGAAAAAACGAATCGATATTTTCGAAGGCGAACACAACCTATTCTTGCTAGTGATTCTGTCCAATTGTTAGGTATCCAAATTATAGTCATTCGTAAATTTATCATTGAATATATGGATGAATTATCTATTGTTGGGATGCGTTTACCAACTCTTTATAGCTACACTTCGTGAGTTGTGTTTGTGATAGCTTAAAGCTGCAATTTAGAGTTTATTTCAGTAAAGATGCGTAACTTATTAATTTTAAGACTTACAAATTTGGTGTACTTTTTCTGGAAGTGGTATGGCTCGAATTCCCACTCTACTTCTTCAATTTAGACCGTACTATAATTTTAATTTAATACTAGCGTTAAGTTCAATTTCCGTTAATTTCATCCGTTCTTACAGTGTTTATAATTTATGATTAGATTTAAGCACTACACGGCAAATAATGTGTATATTAGATAAGTAGAATACTAGAATAAGGATAATAATAGATCAACAACTATGTCAACTTTTGTTCTTCGTGTTTGTTCTTCCTCTTTTCGTTTGACGTTATTCTAAGTTCCACCGGTGACGTTTCCCACTGTCATTTGATTCACCGTAAATGCAGGGCCGTAGCGTTTGCAGCGCCGCCGCGATGAGGGGTCTCGTCGTGACATACCCCCGCCCGTAAACCTTGGTGAGGGTTCGAAACTTCTGGGGTACCGAACCCGGGTTTACTGTTAAACTCGACGTCCAGTACAGCTAACTTCACTGCTGGTCTTCGTAGAATCCCCGAAGATGTACGCACAAGAGCTTGGCGCACTCTACCGTCCCTGCCGGGAAACACCTGCTCGATACGTCCACGTTTCCACTGGTCCCTCGCCGTTCCGCCAACGACCAGAACCAAATCGCCTACTGCCAGATCTTTTACATCGTTGAACCACTTGCATCGCCGTGTGATCACAGGAAGGTACTCCTTAAGCCACCTGCACCAAAAATCATCAGCGATATACCTAGCTAGCTTCCAGCTGCTTCGAAGGGTTGACCTATAGTCTAACTGCTCGGTGGGTAGGAACTTGGACCCAGAAGAACTGCCCAGCAAAAAATGGTTGGGTGTCAAGGCCTCCTGGTCTGCCGACTCCAGAGGGATGTAGGTAAGCGGTCTGGAGTTGATCATCCCCTCCGCTTCCAGAAGGATTGTCTCCAATGTCTCGTCGTCTGGTTTTCGTGGACCGTTAAGCAAGCCTCCAATTGCTACTTTTACGGACCGGACGAGCCTCTCCCATGCACCGCCCATGTGTGGTGCCGCTGGTGGGATGAATTTCCAAGCAGTTTCGGCGGTTGTAAACCTTTCCGAGAGGGCCTTGATTTTGGCATCCGTTTGCGCCTTCAGCTCGTTGCTAGTGCCCTGAAAACAGGTGGCATTGTCGGTCCAGAACTCTCTTGGATTGCCTCTGCGTGCCACGAAGCGTTGAACAGCCATAATGCACGACTCCGTACTTAGTGAATGCACGATTTCCATGTGTACCGCTCTAATTGTGAGACATGTGAAGAGGGCCACCCAACGTTTCACACTGCTCCTACCCACCTTGGTCAGTACTGGCCCGAAGTAGTCCACCCCGGTGAACGTGAACGGTTGAACGAAAGCTGTCAGGCGCATCTCGGGAAGCGGAGCCATTGCTGGTGGTCTTGGAATCGCCTTCGTTAGGCGGCAGAATGCACAAGCATTTGCGACTTTATCCAAGAGCCTTCTTAGTGATGAGATCTCAAAGCGTTGACGAATCTCGTTGAATATGGTTTCTCGGTTGGCGTGACGGAAGCGGCGATGATACCAGTCTACAATAAGGAAAGTAATTAGGTGTTGTTTGGGTAGGATGATGGGGAACTTAGCTTCGGCCGGTGCATACGGTGCCGCACCGATTCGACCACGACTGCGTAGGATACCCTTCTCATCCAGAAACGGACATTTATTGTAGATTGTGCTGGATTTGTCTACGAGGGCGTGCCGATTATCAGGAGGCCCTTGGGTCTTGACGAGGATGACGATTTCATCGGCGTAGTACTCACTTTGAGCTGTTTTAAAAAGTGCTTCTTCGGCTCTTCTGAGTTCGTTGCTGGTTAGATTGCCGAGTTCCAAATTGTCTTTGGTTCTACTTCTACGTAGATTATCAATACAGCGAAACACGTACGCAGCTACCCGCTGCATTTTGATCCATCGATCGAATCTTTCGAAATTCATGTTTGGAACGAAGTGGACGACATGACAGTGAGCAGGTCGGAGTTCTTCTTCAGTTGAAGTAACCTTACGTTGAACAGGCCAGCGCTCCTCAGGCTGGTATAGGAAGGCCGGTCCTTGGAACCAAGGGTTCTCGGTCGTCACTTGTGGTCCAGTGTTCCACTTAGTGGCCAGATCTGCCACATTTAGTTTGGACGGAACCCACCGCCATTCCGACTGCTGCGTTGATGATAAAATCTCACCGACTCGAACGGCGACAAATTTGTGATAACGTCGATGATCGGTTGAGCGCACCCACGCGAGCACAGTGCTGGCATCACTCCAACAGTAGCGCTGGTGGATCGTGTACGAGTGGTATTTTTGAATCGTCTCCATTAATCGGACACCAAGGACAGCCGCTTTAAGTTCAAGTCGAGGAATTGAGAGCGTCTTCAGCGGTGCAACCTTGGTCTTAGCACCAACAAGAGCCACCTCTGTACCACGATCAGTCTCCAAGCGAAAGTACACCACACAGGCATATGCGGCCTCACTCGCGTCGACGAAGAGATGGATTTGTAAACGGGCGAAGTCCTTGGATAAGTTGAAATAACACCGCGGTACGCGCAGCAGGTCTAACGCCTGGAAAAGATCAGCCCACTGTCGCCAGCGTTCATTGATGTCCTGCGGAATTTCTTGGTCCCATTCTGTCCCTTTTGCCCAAAGCTCTTGGATCAACATTTTACCGTGAACCAGAAAAAATGCAACGAGGCCGAGTGGATCGAACAGACTCATAACCACCCTTGCTACCTCTCGCTTGGTAGGAATGTGGCCGCTATGTAGAATACGCTGCAGATCATCTCTTGTGCTGAATGTGTAAACGAATACATCTTCGTTAGGCATCCACTTCATCCCCAACACCGATTCACACTTTCCATCGCGTTCCAGATGTAGGCTCTTAGAGTCCAGTTCAGCCAGCTCGCCAATTCCTCGCAAGACTTCGGGTTCATTTGACAAGAAGCGGCGGAGGGTGAAGCCCCCACGGGAATGTATCAGTTTAACCTCGTTAACCAATGTAATTGCCTCTTTGATCGTCGGGAAACTGTCCAAGTAGTCGTCGACATAATGCCTCTCCTTGATTGCTGCTGCTGCTCTTGGATAGTCGTTAGCAAACTCGTCTGCGTTGATGTTTTTCACGTACTGCGCCGATGCCGGAGAACAAGACGATCCGAAAGTTGCTACATCCATAACGTAGATTGATGGGAGGTCGGTCGAGTCTTCACGGAATACGAAGCGTTGCGATTGACAATCAGGGAAGCGAATTTTCAACTGATGGAACATTTCCATGACATCACCACTCACTGCTACGGGGTATTGGCGAAACTGGTATAACACCATCGGAAGCGGTGTCAGTAGGTCAGGACCCTTGAGCAGTCTGGAGTTAAAGGATACGTCACCTACCTTTGCTGCCGCGTCCCAGATCAACCGCACTTTTTCAGGCTTTCTGGGATTGATGACAACGCCTAAAGGAAGGTACCACACACGATTGGCATCGACGGAAGTCAATTCAGCCAGACTAGCTTTGTGTGCATAACCTTTCTTTTCGTACTCGGAGATTTGTTCACGCACACGCTCTCGCAGCATTGGTTCTCGTTGAAGCCGACGCTCTAGGGACTCTAGACGCCGGATAGCCATGGGGTAGCTATCGGGAAAGTTTGGATTATCAGTGTTCCATAGGAGGCCGGTTTCGAAGTTCGGTCCGTCAGGCGTACGTCGTGTTGTCTGTTCCAGCAGCATCTTCGCACGTTTCTCGTCAGTCGATTCCAGAACTTCTCGTGTTTCGGTAACTCCAGCATCTTCTAGAGTGAAATAGTCACGTAGTTGATCATTTAGTTCACGATCACGATCAGGAACTGTTGCAACGTGAAACCCAATAATCGCTGACTGGGTCGATCGATGTGGGACGTATCCATATACACTCCAACCCAATCGACATTTCGCACCGATAGGATCGGTTGACTCTCCTTCCCGCAGCTTTAGTGGAACGCATAGTCGGAGATTGTCTAGACCAATTAATAGCTTGGGCTGAACTAACTCGTAATCTTCGAGCGGGAGGCCACGCAAGTGTGGAAAACGATTAGCAAGATCTTGATATTTCAAACTTTGAGTTGGCAGCACCAGGCGGCTTACCGTGCGAGCATGGGAAAGTGTGTATCGAGAATGAGTGCTCTTACCGGAGATATCGAACTGCACACATTGTGATTTGGGTTCGACCCGTGTCACGTTTCCGGTCCATTTCAAGGTAAGTGCCTCTGTTTTCCCACTGACGCCCAGATCCGTTGCTACAGTTTCGTCCAACAATGTGTACGACGAACCTTCGTCTATAAAGGCGTAAATAGTTTGGGAGGAACCGTTGCCGTATAGAATAACGGGAACAATTCGGAAAAGTGGCCACTGGAAATTACCTGACGTGACGTGGCTAGATGTTGTATTTATTCTCTCGGGAGATGTGATGGAGTGCAGTAGAGTATGGTGCCGTTGACGACACCCGTTGATACCGCAGCCATTCCAAGACCTACAAGGCCATTTGCCGTGACTGTTCAGGCACGTTCTGCAGAGCCCTTTTAACTGAACTAGCTTCCAACGTTCATCCACGCTGGCACCGTTGAATTGCTGGCATTCGAACACTCGGTGACCGACTCGACCACACGATAGACATTGCTTGGCAGGTTTCGTGTTACTGGTAATACTACTGGAGGTGAGATTTGATGTTTGATCCGTGGAGTGAGCTTGTAGAATACCCGTGTTTCCCCCCTTCGGCCTGTTGCTGCGGGTTTCTGTCTGCATGCTGAGCTTTTGAAAACCAAGTCCTGGGAGGTTGAAGGAAACTTCGCTTGCTGCTGTTACCAACCCCGACATGAACTCACCGAAAGTGTCGAGAGTCGCAGGTGGGTGTTGGTTCTTGTACATTGCCCAATCGAGTCGCAACGAGCCAGGCAGTTTCTCCACCAATTCCTGCATAAGAACCGGATTTGCATGGTGGTTTTCCTGCTGCGCTGCTTTGAGGTGATCCACCAGATTTTGCACTGCTAGGCCAAAGTGCATGATGGTCTCTAGGCGATCGTGTCTCGGTGGAGGGATTTGGTGTATTTTGAACAGCAACGATTTAATGAGGAGCTCAGGTCTTCCAAAAAGAGTACGCAGGGTCTGGATGACGTGCGGTACACTTGCTGGCAAAAGTAATCGACTTTTCACCGACTCCAGGGCGTTTCCCTTCAAGCATCGCTGAAGGCGAACCAAGTTTTCCGCATCCGAGTAACCGCAGGTAGCAGTAGACTGTTCATAGTTGCTGAAGAAAATGGGCCAATCCTCCGGGTTTCCACTAAATAATGGTAGGTCTTTTCCTAAAACCTGTCGTGCTGCAATTTGCACCTGCGATAGTGTGCGAACAGAGGAAACGGGAACTGTCGGCGCAGGCTGTGGCGTTGGAATGGGGTAAGCAGGTGCTGGAATTGGAGGCTCCGATATAGGAACGGGAAGATGCTGTGGAGTGGGGGTTGGGGCTGGAGGCTGTGGCAATTGAGGTGGAAAATCCTGTGGAGCTGGCGCATCCAAACTTGGCATTGGATGGATTGAATTCAGCGATATTGATGGCAGCCGAGGAATGGGGAGATCCGCTGAGTCGGCGGGAGTCGGATTCAAATTGGGGTGTTTCGTTTTCCCAAACCGATTTCCATTTGATCTTTCAGCGTCCTGTTCGTCTAGCCAATCTTTCACCCTTTGGTCTGAATTTATTACAGAGCCACCTCTACTGCTAGTTTCTGCCATCTGACGAAGAATAGCTTGTCGCTTCTCGAAAGATTCCTTCCTGATTTCCTGCTGCTTGCGCTTCAGCTCCAATTCCTCCTGCAGTTTGAGCTCACGAATTTGTTTCGCCTCCTCCATCTGACGCTCTGCTTCCTCCAACATACGATTCCTGATGTCTTCCACTGTGTTCGCTCGCTCGGCACTGGCAGCTTTCGCGACCGATCCCTGCCAAACCGAGCAAACAAGCCAGCTGCTGCTCCCGGACCGTCTCGTTCAGGTAGGTCTTGTCGCGACTGAGCAGCTTGATCGCCACCAGACAGTCCTCCCGGTGCTTCTTTTTCAGGTATTCTTCGATAGCTACTAGATAGAATTTCTCCGTTGTTCCACCAACCGAAAGCTTCAGTCCTTCGCATATTTTCTTATAGATACCCCCAGCAGTGCTGATTGATGTGCAGTTTACGTAAACCATGTTAAGTTTGCTAGCCAGCTTTTGGTCACTTATAATCCTGGTGAGAGTAACTGTTTTTCCCGTTCCAGGAGGGCCACTAAAATCAATTAAATGTCAGATCAGATCTGGTTCGCATAACGCAAAACACAACTACTTACCTTATGTACAAACTGCCGGAACCATTTTCCGATAAAATGTCTTCAATATACTTTACCAGACCTTCAGTTTCACGTTCCCGTTCCGGAAGGCATCCAATAGCCGTTAGTTGCTTTGGCTCGTTTCGGCGGTGAAGCCTCCGGAATATCGTTGTTCTTCTTGTTAGGTTAAAACAAAACGTCAGCTATTGTTGGTAAACAAACCGACAGCATTCCCCCATGCACTCAAAAAAAATAACTACCCACAAATCTAAAAAACCTACTACTGCGTGCACTTCCATTCTATTACCGAGAACCATGATTTTTCGATAAATTCCTTCCACGCTATTGGTCCTGACCTTTGGGTCCATGGTTTGAACTATGACTCGGGATTTCCACTGTGGTGTGCTTCTATTGTGACATACCCATATGTATTTTTGTGGTGCGACATAGTGGAAACGTGAGAGCGTAATTGGAACATTTACCCTATACAATATACAATTTAAAATTAGCTTGGAAACTAACTTCAAAGTGAAGCATATAAGTCACTTGAAGGTGTCACCTGGGACGAACAGCAAAAGCAGTAAAAGCATGGGTTACACACTAAGATTATTTTGCCGAGGTCTGTGAAGTTTTTCCGGGGTCTCGACGGCTGAACGTTCGGTGAGCGGTTCGGTGATTTATCACAGTTTTCCTGTACTTTTCAACGAATATATGTGAAAAATCACAGAGCATCTGTGAAGGGTCGCCGAGCTGTTTGCCGAGCGTTCGGCTGTTGAGATTTTGGTGGGGTTTCGCGGATTTCGGTGGAATAATCCTAGTGTGTATGATTGTGTAGGTAGATTAGAGATTTCAGTTATTTATTAAATAAACTTCAATTAGAGAATTCAGAAAGCTAATATACATAAAAGATAGAACGCGGGGGGTCCGCTTAGGGAGGCGACTAGCCTTTGAAGTTGTATAATAAATCTTCCTATTTAGTGTATTTGTTAATTACAGGCAATTTTGTCAATAGCGAAAGTCATATCTTCAACCAGACGCTTACGAACAAGTGAAGTTTTGAGTTGATGGGTCGATAGGTAGGGTCCAGGTGTGGGAGCTTGCCTTCCTGGCACGTCGGTAGCTTTGGTGCTCAGCACGAAAAACAAGATCGACGGAAAAAACAAACCAAAGGAAAAAAAAAAAAAAAAAAAAAAACAAGTGAAGTTTTAGGAAAGATGTGTAAAATATGTTGATAGATAGAATTAGGATTGTTGTGCTTTAGTTTTCGGTAAGGTATGATGTGTCAACAAAACCCTTTTGAGTAAATTTTCAAACATCAAATTGATTGAGTGATTTATTGAAAGACATTGCGTTGCGAAAATAGACAAGTCATACATCTAACATAGTAGTAGTAGCAGTGTCGCATAATCTTATCACAATTGCTGCAAATAGTGCTGGAGGGGCCGGCAGGACTGAATACGGATCAAAACTAACATAACTCTTAAGACTAAAATGATCCCGGAACTAACACTTATCCATTGCACTTTTATTTATATACAAGTTTTATTTTTCTTCTAAGTCATCTATGCTTCTTTCTATTGTTTGGATCAAGTACAACTAATACTAATCTATCTTTATGTATGACGTGAGACACGTACAAGCTGGAACTCAAAGAATTACTTCGAACAGAATATCAAACAAATTCAGGACCAATCCAAATGAGACCAGAAACCAACAAAGTATCGGGGCGTTATATACTCGGAGAGGTATTTGATAAATAATCAAAAAGTGGTAAGTTAAAATCATAGTGGAACCAAGGATCATGAGAGGTAATGTCTATAATTCATCAGTTAGTAGAAATCTCGATAACTTTTTCAAGGGAGCGTATCAGCTTTTGTAGGCGGTGCCTTTGGTCGTCGATTTGGCGTAACTGGTGGCTCGCCCACGCATGCTAGCACTATCATCAGATAGGGGAATTTTCCTCTACCTGCTAGTGGTGTTGGTAGGCGTGTGCGAGCTGCCGGTTGCGCCGGATCGACGATCGGATGCATTGTTTGCAGGAGCTGGTGCTTCCCTTTGAAAAAGTAATCGATAAACAACCATATTATCCTGTAATTGATATTACTATTTTTATATATCAATGAAATAAGTCATGACAGAGTAACAGCACGAGTTTAAAAACAGATGGGGAAGTACAATAGACACAAGTTGACACAGTAAACAAGACAAGTGTGGGTTAATACACAAGACAAAATGACAAAATAAGTGGCGACAGAAAAAGACTGGGACAAAAATCAACCTTTTAATCAAACAAGAATGCGCAATTATATTATCAAAACTATTTGGATCAGCACAAAAACAACAGTGACCAAACGGGCACCATAGCCTAGGAACGTCTGTGTGTTGATTTAAAATAGAGGCTCATAGAAGCAAAATTTATCAATAAAAGAGGTCCAGAGTAGAGTTTAAGCAAACTGTGATCACTACAAAAAAAATAACAATAAAGTTACATTGCAATATTTTTTGTGATTTGGATGGAAGATCATGTGATCATCAGCCCTCTCGTCAACATGGGATGTTTCGCTCGCCTGAAATTAAACTTAATTCAATCTATCAACATTTCCTCGATCACAGAATTAGACCTACACCTACCAACACTTCAAAAATGCTAGTGATGGAATTGCTCCGGATACTACGAGTACACGAACGCTGCTTCTGGAATTGGTAACCATCGTTTCTGACCGTCTGATAGACGGGGTCTTCCAGTTTTGATGTCGATGCCGATTGTTTAGTAAGGGGACATGATTTCGGACTCGGGGAAATTTAACGGAGAATTTGACCTCGTACTGATAATCGTTGGTTTCAGAAGAAGTTGCAACGATGGAAATGCAGTTCTTCGACGAGAATTCCACACAGTTTGACGCAAAGGGATAATTTTATAAATCTTTAGCAAAAGAACGATGAGTAATTTTTGTTGTGGATTACTCAAAGGTGAGTAAACATTAATTTACGATAAACAGAGTAAATGTTACTCAGTTTTCTAAAGAAATGTTACTCAGTTTTTGACATTTCGCATAAAAATACCAAACTGAGTAGAAGTTACTCACTTTAGAGTAAAACAAAACGAGCGTGTAGATTCCATACACGGTAACCAGTGTAAATACATTAATGTGTAAAATTTTACACATTTCGTGAAAAAAGGGGCCTACTCATAAAATGTGTAAACCCAGCAAACGTCAATAGACGAGTATTTTTTACACATTTTTCAAGAACGGTTTTTAAACACTGAAAAAAGTTTTCACTTAGTTTCTATAAGGAACGCACATAGTATTTTTCCAAAAACAAAACAATGATTTTTACCTGAATATCACATAGCATTAGAAATTCTACATGAGAAATCATATAGATTTCATTGGACACATAACGTTCATGTGATTTAGTGGTGCAATTTCCAATTATGGGATCACATGAATGTTACAACGGTGCCGGTGGTGTAGTGGTAATCGTGATTACCTCTCACCCCAGCAGGCCTGGGTTCAATCCCAGTCGGCGCCGCCGGGATGTTCTGAGGCATAACATCTCTGATCACGCCTTCCTTCGGATGGGAAGTAAAGCCGTTGGTCCCCGGTTCATGAGTTGATGGGTCGATAGGTAGGGTCCAGGTGTAGGAGCTGCCTTCCTGGCACGTCGGTAGCATTGAAAAAAAGGAAAAAAAACATGAATGTTATGTGTTATGTGTTATGTGAAATTCACATGGATATTTTCCACTGGTTATGTGATTTATTTTATGAGTGCAGCAAAATGTGTAAAAAATAATCATTTCTAGAACTTAAATATAATGGGTATACGCATGTTTTTTTAATAAATTCGGAATTTTCTTATTTGTGTCAATGATATCATAAAGATTGCTCGGATACGATACTATTTTATAAAAAAAAAGAAATGCCATCAATTAGTAGCGGCACCGGTGGTGTAGTGGTAAGCGTGATTACCTCTTACCCTAGCTGGCCTAGGTTCACCCGCCTAACTATCAACTATATCGATATGATCTCTCTTATCATATTTTAACCATATGAATTATAACGTAATTACATATGGTAAGATTATCTCAACTATAAACGACCCATACCCCATATAATTGTAATGATAAAGAATATCGTAAGGCCTCTTTTTACTATATGGGGAAAGGGCGGTTAAGTATAATTACCATACAATATCCATCATTTTCAGGAACAAAAAAATATTGAACGGTAATCCATGCAGTGCGCATACAGTTTATTTTTGATACGAATTATTATATTAAATGTCGTTCATTATGGTAAAATTACAAAATCATATTTTTTCTTAACTGCATATGGAGCAATATGCTAATAGTAGTATGTTGTTAAAAGATGATCTAGCATATTGTTCATATATATTAAAATATTATGAATATATGTAAGTAAAACCATATCCCAAATAGTTCATTTTCTTTTTTTTTCGTTTATAGGCAGAATAAAGATAGCTTTATTTTACTAAAACAAATCATCATGTTTTATTCAATACGCAAATACATTGATTTTGTAATTAGATACGTACATTTCTTGGTAACCAGCAGTTAGGATATATAACCATTGATTAGTTTAGATACTGAAAATTAAAGATATATAAGATAACCAAGCACCATAACAAAATATTGTTAATGAGAAATTAAAATAAAATTAGAGCAAAATGCATTTAAGTCAAAATGCGTCAAAAATATTCCCATAGTGGGCATTTCTTTCCTATATCAATATCATTAATTTCGATGATTAACACTAATAATCTGAAATTTTTGCCAATATCATGGCTCTATCGTTTGACCCCTAACCAATCTCTAATAATGTAAAAGACACCAACAATTTCTGTCCAAGTTTACAAAAATTGGCTTCCTATAGCCTCTTTCATAACATCTTTCTCATCTTAAAATAACACATTAGTTTCTTTTTAAAACTAAAACATTTTAAAACATCGTCTATACTCGAACATTCTCATCAAGCTCTTTAAGCTGATGGCCCTCGCGTTTTTGTCTCACAAAAGCTGCCTTTTTCAGATTGGCAATCTTCTGAGCGATGAATTTCTTGATTACGGTGGTTTCTGAACGCTTTCTAATCGTTTTTGCGTTTTGTGGTCCAATACGAAGTGCTGTACGCTCAGCAACTTTATCTGAGAATAGAAAAAAAAAATACGAACGTTAATTATTTCCCTGCTGATCATTCGTAGGGCTGCAAACTCTACAAGCTGTGAACTCAGTCATTTTGAAAACAGAACAAGATTACAAATATTAAAAGAGTTAAAAAATATATTGAACTTACTGCAGATGAACTCCAAAATATTTGGATCCATTTTCTCTGGAGTTGGATAAAGAGGGCTGCCATCTGGTTTTTTTTTTTTTTTTCATTTTAGCGAACCGGTGGGAGGCCTGTCCAGTGACACTCATGTGCGTCAATTTCTCTGCTCCTACTAGACGAGTCGCCAGAAGCCCAACGAACATGCTATCTGAGGAGACTCGATCATTCAACTCCTCCAAATCCTGAACGGTAACAGCGATCCCGTCTTCCTCGGTAAAACAGGCCTATTAACAGACAAGAAACACAATCAAAAATACATATGGGTAAAATTTTCAGTTTGATTGTAATCCTAACCTGAGGTATCTTCTCCTTGTCCTTCAGCAATTGAAGTTCTTTTCCCAGGCGTAGGGCGTAATCGTCCGACGATAACTTTTCCTCCTCTGCTTTGGCCAGCTTACGCTTACATTTCTTCAACTGGTCCGTTAGCCGCTTGTTTTCTTCTTCCAAGCGTCTACACTTGGCTTCCAAGGCACTTTGTGACCTAGCATCATCAGTAAGGATTTGTGGATCAGGTATTTCATCTTCATGCTCAACTACATCAACGTTAATATCATAGTCGACCGATCTTTGAATCGCACCTCGAATCTCACGAGTCTCACAATGATCTTCCGGAATTTGAGTTTCACCTTGGGCTACCAACAAATCCTTTACAAGAATGTCTTGTTCGTCGGCGAACAGATCTTGTGTGCTGTTCTGTTCAATTATCCCCAGCTCGGTAATATGAAACGATTTAGCCACTTCATCTCCCTGAGTAAACACAAGTTTCTCAGTTATTCCATTCCCTGAGAATGAGCCAACTGTCTCGTCACAAGCGTCTACTGTCTGAGAAACGGTTGACAGATCAAGCGGAGCGAGTGGATCTTGTGATTGTTAAGGGGCCAATAATGATTGTGTTGCCGGAACTGTGACGAAGGTGATACCGGTCACTGAAACCTGCTCACCTTGATCTCCAAGTATGGCCTGCAACTGAAAAAAATACAATCACTAACAGTCCGGAAAAAAAACGTAAACGAACAAAATATAAACAAAACAAAAAGATTATCGCTAAGTAGTGGGCTTCCAATAAGAGTAACTCGGAGACTGCACTGAGGCAAAATAACGCAAGATTTCTATAAGTAACGGTTGATTTGCTGTATGAAAAATAATGTCGACAAAAAAATAATACAACGGAGTAGGCTGAAACCGAACCATGGACGATGAGATTGTGGGTCCTTTGTCTGGACCAGTCGTCTGTTAACGCTTGGGAAAATGGGATGGCTAAAGGCGTATAACAAGCTTCCTGCCGAATTGCTATTTGCTTTGTTCCTTCTCTACAGTGAGTACGCCTTGAGAAAGCAAATTCACTTCAGGTGTCTGCGGCTACTAATGGCTTGGAGTCCGTTTAACGATTTTTGTAGATTTTGTATCACTAATTCCAGTCGAAGAGAACAGTATTCTGCGGCTCAATTGACCGGTGTAAACAAGTGTGCCTCGTCGTGGGTACGTAAATTGAAAACGAGCAGCTGAAAAGTATGAATGGCAGTGTTCCGCATGTTTGCAAACTATTACAATACTACTTGGCAGAACCTTCGGTTATTGTTTGCGGGTCAATGGTCCGCTACTTTATAAAATGCCTTGATCAATGCCGAGTGATCCCAACAATCATTAAATTTGAACAAACGAGATGCCCTGACCATGTACCCCGATGAAATTCGATCGAAAAAATTCAATAATATCCCGATAATGGTGCCTTAACTTCATCGTTCCAAAAAGATAACGCTCCGCAATCCAAGTGAAGTTGTATTAATGGAAAAAAGTATCAGAAAGTGACAAGAACGAGAAGGTTTCTGAAGCTGCTACTCGATTGTTTTGAAGCTATTTTCAGTGGCATTGCAATCAATTATGGAAGACTTTTGCAATGCTATCATATTTAGTTTTATCGTAAAACTGCCAAACAAATAATAAACTAAAATTGCATGTCTTTTGTAGTTAAGTTCAATTGGTTTTTTTCAATTAAGTAAAAAGGTTTCCTAATTGAATTGAAATGTGTTATACAAATACCTTTTCTTGAAGATCCGCTCCATTCAATTTTTGAGCGGCCATTTGATCAGCTTTTCTTTCATCTAGAATTCGGGGCCCTGAAAAAAATATTGATATTACTGATATATATATTTATATTAGAAGTTTTTCACTTACTTTTTTCGCTCTTGGTGGAGTCCCCGGTTTTCTTCAAGGAACCTTTTCTCTCGTACCTTCTCTTCGACGACATTTTTTATATATATGTACGCAGTGACTAATTTAAGCGTCGGTTTTTAGCAGCCCGGTGGCAGGCTCGTAGGCAACATTGTATACGGTGACAGCGGGCCCAGTACAGCAAAACAAACGATTTGGGCCCCGGACATGCTGCCTACTGTCAAACATAGGTGTTAGTATAGGCCTTGTCACCGGCCTGGTTTTTAGACTTCGAACTTTGGCAATGGCTTTACAGTGTTGTCATTATCCGTAGATAAATGTGTTAAAATATTAATGTCGTGTTCGGGATATCATTCAAAACATCTGTGAAATAACTTTACCATTCGGGTTATCGTTACTTTATCATTTGTTATCATTAAGACGTAGATTCGTAAATCTTCGGATTGATCCGTAAAACTGGCAATACTGTTAGTATGGAAAAAGCATTTAGCTCCATCAAAGTACACAAACACACTTTTGTTTCACTACTTGTGTTAGCGTCCATAATGGGTAGTACGATACATCAGCCACATACGTACAGTGACTTCTATCAGTGTTAGTGAGATTGCTAACCAGTCATGAAACGATTTGACAAGTCTTTCATAATGCAAACAACGTCAACGAATGTGATCGGTATCTGTTTTCATGTTGAATATTTTGTTTGGTGCGTCTAAAATCGTAAACAATTATTGAGTTTCAACTATGAGGAACCCTCGTATGAGCTATATTTATTATGCCAACAAAAAAATCAGCTCCAAGCGTATTATGCGAAAGGTAAACTATTCGATAAAATATATTTAACATTAATAGAATATTGCATATTACAGAAACAGATTAAGCAAGCTACCCAACTCCAACCTCATCCTTGTGCAAGTAAGGAACATTTGTCAAGAGATCTAAAGCAGATCCCATTTTCGGATAAGCCAACAATTTTCCAAGAGCGTGTTCAGGACGTAAGTACCTATAATTTATTATGATTTGTACATCTGCAAGATCTGAACCAAGTTTCCCTAATAAAAATACCATAAACGAACAATAACCCAAATGATTGAACTATTCCACAAATGGTTTGGATGATACTCCGAACACGTCATTAAGCAAATTAACCATAACATTTTTATTAGGGTTACTCTATGGCCTTACATGCAAGTAAAGACTCCCTACTAAGTTGCAATCTACTGTTGTTTTTATGTTATTTTGATGTTCCTTTGTAGGATGACGGCATGGATATTTCGGATCAAGATATAGATGATGATTCCATGGAAGACAATAATATGAATGTAGAATCTCAGCATAGAGAAAAATTTTTAAACGATGGGCGTATTTATGAAAATGATACCCACGAAGAATTACGCTGCTATTATGACGAAGAACTCCTTACTTCTGAGCCTGCTGTCGATGAAAATGGTGTGAACGTAGAGTCAACCTCTGAATCTACAGAGCTACTGTCAGAATCGACTGATTGTAATATGGTAAACAACATATTTGTACCCTTTATTGAAGTATGCAAGAGAATGCTAGCGTAGTCTAATTTTTTAGGGATTAATATACGTATAGAGAATATCATTTATCAAAAGTTTCAAAGGTTGATTACAACATGCCGTCCATTATTCAAGGGATGTGGAGTTTGTGATAATACGTATATAGGAATTTGAATTTGTGACGGAGAGGGAGATCAAAATCGACATTATACATGTTTAGATCCCCTAATAAGTACGAGTATCAAGAATATACGTTTTATACGAGGTACTCGTATACAACGTATATTCGTTATAAGTCAGGTAACACAGTAGCACAAATTTATCCTTTGGACTGTTGTAACTTCAAAAAATATGGTCCGATTTTTAATCTTCAAGAAGCATTCGACTGGAAAACTAATCAAGTTTTATGGTGGGACAATGAAAGTGACCATGGTTACAGGATACCGGAGATATTCCGGGTCTCTGGAGAACATGTCTAAATTGCTAAATTTGTGATGAGTTTCCTCAGGCTGTCCATTGCTAATCTGTGTTTTTTGTGCATACGGCGAAAATAAAACTATTTCCAAAGCGAATGACGCACCAAGAGCTAAAATCGGCTCAGAATCAACCGAGATATGGCCATTTTCCTGAAATCAGTCCTGAGAAAGCGTGAGTGCGGGCTTTCTTCGACCTCATAGCTGAGTCAAAATTCCTGAAGTGGACTACTGATTTTTCACAAATCATTGGATTCCATTCAAAATACGTCTATATATTGCTCTTACCACGACAAACAATAACCCAAAATATTTCGGCAAAATTCGCATTTAAACAAAAGTTATAAACAATTAAGTTTTTTGGACTCTTTTTCGAAAAAAAATCTTATCTCTAGATCGGGCCAATGAATTTATCTCCAGTTTTGATATAATCACAAGAAGACATGTTTCTTCCAAAATCACTAAAATTTATTCATCAAAAATGTAATTTGTATATAATAATTACAATTTTTTATAAACAAATGCAATTTTTTTGGTGTTCCCCGCGCGATACAAGATTGCTTTTTTTTAGAATTGTTCCCTGACTTTTTTCCCATACAGAACCGTTTCAACATTTTTGTCACCAGTATTGGGAGCCGAGTTATAGCAATTTTTGTAACGCGCCGCACCAAGCGCGCGGCACCGCGACGCGCCGCTCGCGCGCGAAGCGAGTCGCTACGCGCTCTTGGTCCGAACTCGTTTCCTCGCTTCGTCTTTCCCGTGTCTTTCCCGATGCGTGAACGCGCGAGCGGCGCGACGCGGCGCCGTGCGCTTGGTGCGGCGCGTTACAAAAATTGCTATAACTCGGTTCCCAATACTGGTGACAAAAATGTTGAAACGGTTCTGTATGGGAAAAAAGTCAAGGAACAATTCTAAAAAAAATCAATCTTGTATCGTGCGGGGAACACCAAAAAAATTGCATTTGTTTATAAAAAAATGTAATTATTATAAACAAATTACATTTTTGATGAATAAATTTTAGTGATTTTGGAAGAAACATGTCTTCTTGTGATTATATCAAAACTGGAGATAAATTCATTGGCCCGATCTAGAGATAAGATTTTTTTTCGAAAAAGGGTTCAAAAAACTTAATTGTTTATAACTTTTGTTTAAATGCGCATTTTGCCGAAATATTTTGGGTTATTGTTTGTCGTGGTAAGAGCAATATATAGACGTATTTTGAACGGAATCCAATGATTTGTGAAAAATCAGTGGTCCACTTCAGGAATTTTGACTCAGCTGCACTTTCAATAACTCATAATATACATCACTACTGCTTTTTATTTTTTCAGGATTCTACATCAGCTTCAGAACCACTTCTCCCAAATTTGAGAGTATCTAAAATGGAAATAATGTTTATAATAATGAACTTGTTTCTTCGCCATAATCTGAGTAACGCTGCTCTTTGTGACATTCTCGAAATGATAAATTTGATAGTAGGATACAAGGCGGTTCCTGAGACGTATCTGGCCTTTAGCAGATTTTTTCTCAAAGTTCTTTTACGAGACATTATGTCTGTGAGCGATGTGAATACTATATTGGAGAGATTAAGCAAAGTTGCATGAACTGTAAAGGCGTTAATACGCAGTTTTTCATAACATTTGATTTTATATCCAATCTCCGGGACATAGTCGTACCACAAACGAAGTGACAGACAGAGCGGCTCGAAAACTTTGGTGACTCACCTGCTATTTCAATTTTTCAGTGTACCACATGGCAACACCACTACTACTAGATTGTACCACATGGCAACACTACTACTGGATTGTACTAGCATTTTCACCAAATGTATTAGAATGTTTTGGTTCTATCTCTTTCACTCTACTCAAAACTGAAATGCATAAAAAAATGACAAAATGATACACTTTTTGCACACTGTCAAAGAATCATTGTACACAAAATCAACTTTGTTCAAATCAAAACAAAAAAACTAACCCATCTGGTGGATGATGGCACAAGTTTCCAAGAAAATTCTATTACAGTGAACCACATTATTTTAATGGATTTCTTCGCCAGTTAGTCGATTTCTTCGTTTGTGGTCGTACGAAACTGGAATGCTATCATAGAATTTCAATGCGAAACAAGGTCTTCAACTCATGTTACTGATATCCTGAATGCTGGTGTGGCACAGTCAAGGAACTTGACTAATTCCGTAACCCTTACTCTTAATACAGACGGTGTAAAAATCTTCAATTCAAATGTGAAGAAATCATTATGGCCATTAATCGTCTGCTTCAATGATTTGCCACCACATCTCCGTTTCTTAAGGAAAAATGTCCTAACAGTTGGTATTTGGTTACAAAGCGGTGAACCTAACCTCGATGTATTCCTAAAGCCTTTGAGCAGCATGTTGGAAGAAGTTCATAAAAATGGTTTGGATCTAGGTTCATTGAAAATAGATTCTGTCCAAACGATTGCGTGTTGTGTAGACACAAAAGCAAGGTGCAAGGTTCAGAACTTCAAGCAGTTCAACGGTTATGATGGTTGCAGTTATTGTCTTCATCCCGGAGACATAGTTAGGAGCAAAATGTCCCAAAACGAAATATGTTAGATACATTGAAGGCTATGGCTGTGAGCAGCTCTAGGGGTGAGTCTGTCCATGGAGTAAAGGGCATTTCACCTTTGATAAGAATACCTGATTTTGACGTCGTACGAAATTGTCCCGTAGATTATATGCATGGAATTCTTCTTGGTGTTTGCCGTCAGCTCTGTCGACTTTGGTTTGAAACACCTAGTTGTGCCAGCTATATTAAGGACATGCTTATATCGATGGGTCCCTTCGCCGAGTCATCACGAAATGCTAGGAAAATTACAGATAGAAATTCTTGGAAGGCAAATGAGTGGTTACAACGGCTGCTCCACTACAGTCCCGTATGTCTTAAACGATTTTTACCGCCAGAATACTATGATCACTATTATCTTTTGGGCTCTTCAATTGCTTTGCTGGTTCAGAACGAAATATCTAAAGACACGTTTATACTCTGTGATAATAAATTACAGTCGTTTGTGAGTCATTTTGAACAGTTATACCACAAACGAAGTGACAGACGACTAACTGGCGAAGAAATCCATTAAAATAATGTGGTTCACTGTAATAGAATTTTCTTGGAAACTTGTGCCATCATCCACCAGATGGGTTAGTTTTTTTGTTTTGATTTGAACAAAGTTGATTTTGTGTACAATGATTCTTTGACAGTGTGCAAAAAGTGTCTCATTTTGTCATTTTTTTTTATGCATTTCAGTTTTGAGTAGAGTGAAAGAGATAGAACCAAAACATTCTAATACATTTGGTGAAAATGCTAGTACAATCCAGTAGTAGTGTTGCCATGTGGTACAATCTAGTAGTAGTGGTGTTGCCATGTGGTACACTGAAAAATTGAAATAGCAGGTTAGTCACCAAAGTTTTCGAGCCGCTCCGTCTGTCACTTCGTTTGTGGTTGCACTGTCCAGTTTGGACCGTAGTTCCCGAGGTAGTTCCTCCATTTCCCTGCTGTTCACTAAAAAATGTACGCTTAGCTATGGCTGCAAATGGCGTGCGTCAACAAAGCAGGATGCAGCAAAGTTTGAAGTTAAGGGTATAAAAATACACAAATACAGTACTTCATTCTTAAAATGTGTATTTTTTCACACATTTTAATATCTTCAAATTTACACATTTTTTGACAGCTGCATATAAATATAAAAAATGTGTATTTTTTTACTCATTTATGTGTTTACGCGTAAACACATTAATGTGTAAAAAAATACACATTTTTTATATAGATATGCAGCTGCATGTGTAAAAAAAATACACATTTTAAGAATGTAGTACCAGTCAAAAAATGTGTATTTTTATACTCATTAATGAGTAAAAAAAACTTCAAACTTTGCTGTAGCCTGCCTTGTTTACGCTCGTAATTTGTATATATTTCAGTGAAGTGCAGCGCTGCAACGAAACCCTCCTTGGAGAATGCTGGCGTTTTCTTTTTCACTTCCACACTTTGTAAATCATCGAAATCATCAGGAACTAACGACAGCATGGATGGGGCAGCTTCCTTGTGCTGAAATTAATTCAAGAATATAATTTTCGTACAAAAAGAACACCCCAGTAACATACCTGAAAGGATTTGGCATTCTCCTACCGGATCTCAGTCAGCTGCCTTCCGATCCTAGGCCATCGCGTACATTTTCTTGGCAGAGGTGGACGTCGGAACCCAGTCGGATCATTGTTGTTTTTAGCGGGTTGCACTTGGGTCGAACCCATATATTGGATAGTCATCAGAATGTCCATGTGACTACACTCGATCCGTCCTGGAACAACGATTTTTACCTGTAGGGATGAGATGGCAATGGTGCCAGGTTTCGTTTGAAGCCTTCCTATGCTTCGCCCTTGTCCATGATTAAGTTCGCTAGATGTCGGATAGAGATCTACTTGATTATTTGCTATTAACCTCGACCAGCGTTCATTTGCAAACAATTTTACAGACTTGCTTTCGAAAGAATCCCTAAATTTTGTTCCTTTTTTCGCGCACTGATAAACTTCGCAACAGATTTTGTTTTTTTTTTTCAAAAACAGATGCCTGTCAAACGCTAAGAGAAGAGGTGACAATACGGGGGCGAAAATGAACCACTTTTCTTTCAAACGTGAACCAGCTCCTGATTGGCCGATTTCATGTGCGTAAGATAGAGATAGAGACAGATAAAGATAGAGATAGAGATAGAAATAAAAGAGGAAGAAGCCAATTGTCACCTCTTCCTCTTAGGTCAAACGCAACGCAGGTATACACTGAACGAATTGTGAGACGTTATTCTAAATTAGTATAATTTTGAAGTTGAATATTAATCTTATCAATGTATAAATATTATTTAAGGATAAAATGATTCAATTTTAATCTTTCGTTGTTTACTAATATTTTTGAGTGTATAATGTAGTCAAACGAACTGTCAGTTAGTGTAGCCAAACTAGCATGACGTCATCATGGTGTTGTTTGAGCGATACGCTCGGGGAGAAGCATTGTAATATTATGAGCACAAAACGCTTTGCACACACCACATTCCGATTTATTTCGCGGACAACGGAAGAAGGAAAGATAAAACAAACTGATGGATGTTGAACTAAACTTAAACTAAATTAATCCTAAATGAACTGAAATCTACTTAACCTAAATGAACTGACTAAATCCTACAGCTAAACTTATAGTTAAAACTTAATCCTATAAATTGAAAGTGCTCTAAAATCATGTATCAGTAACCCTAATCCTAAGCCAGAGATGAAGAGAGAAATGAGTAGGATGCTGCGCGCATGCGCACCACACAATAGCGTCCACTTGTAGTGGTCATTTTGCCATTTGTACATAGATAGGAGATAAAACAAATTGTAAATATAGGATAGTACAAAATATACCGTCGGAAGCGATACATCCCGTTTTTTGCTGTAGTCCGGTCGTAGAATAAAGAGAAAAGTAAACCCAGTCCAGTAGTGCAATTGATTAACATTTTCCTTGAGTGATCCGAAAGTGTTCCTGTGACGACTATTAGTTTAAGTGGTCAAGCAGCATAAAGCAATCTCCGAATCGCGCGTTGTGTGCATAGTGCAAAAGTGCATCAGGAGCAATTTGTGTGACAAAGTGTCCGAGCAAGGTGGAAGAATCAGTGAATCATCGCAACAGAATCTTCTGGGCCGTCGATATTTTACGACGGTGGAAAATCCTTCGAAAAGGAACGGGTAAGCCCCATCATTTGGTCCTTCGAGCCGGATCGAAGGTTCCCCCGACCAGAAGGGCAGGTGCGGTGAGTACACCATTTCGTTTCTTCCATGCGCTGGCAATTGTTCGACCTGTAGTTGAGGTCAATAGCTTTGTACGGCTGACCAAAGCCAAGCTATTTGATGCCATTTGAATAGTGCAAATCGAATAAAGGCCTCCACACAGTAGGCAGTTTTTTTTGACCCGTTTGCTTTGGCGAAGCAACGGTGTGCTCGACTGAAGAGATTTAACGGAAAATTAAATGGATTGGAAATCCTAGAACCGCAATTTGATTTGATTTTTCATTTTGCATGTGTGTATTTGGTGGTGGTGGGTGGCAAGTTGAGTCGCGTGGGTGGTACGCCCGTGTCGGGAAGGAGTTTTTACGTTCGATTTGCGTACCATCCTCGGGTATTTCGTCCGTGTAGAAAGTGGCACACCGCGACGGGAAGGATTAACACGTACGATTTGTGTCATTTTTCCGATCTCGCGTCGTGTAGAAAACGGTACGACGCGCCGGGAAGGAGTCCGTTAACCGATTTACGTACCGATTTTCCGATTTCGTTTCCGCGTTTTCCGAACTGTGGTGGTAGTGAAGTGGGGATTTTGCAGTGAATCAGGATGTCCAGACCAGAGAAGAAGTTGGCCGAATGCCTGATGAAGCGGAAGGCACTACTCGTCGTTCGTGATTCCGTTGAGGCGTTCATCAAGAAGTATGACAACGAGAACGATGTGTACCAGATTCCGATCCGTCTTGAGGCGTTGGACCGTGTCTACAGTGAGTTCCAGGAGCTGCAAGCGGAGATTGAGAAGTACGATGACGCTGAGAAGTTTGAGGAGCATCTGCAAGAGCGAGCAGCGTTCGAAGCGAGATTTTGCACGGCTAAAGGATTTCTGCTGATGAAGCGTTCGACAGATCCCAACCAGACAGTGTTGAATACTTCAGTGACGGCCAATCATCACCCAGTTTCATCCAGTTTCCACCTACGGTTGCCCAAGGTCGATCTCCCTAAATTCGATGGAGACTTTTCCAGATGGCTTTCCTTCCGGGATACGTTCACCTCCATGGTCCATTCCAACGCGGACATTCCGACTGTCGCGAAGCTGCAGTACCTTCTGCAGTCCCTGGAAGGAGAAGCTCACAAGCCATTCGAGTCGATCGACATAGTTGCGGATAATTATGCGTTAACTTGGGACGCTCTACTGAAACGCTACGATAATAAGCGGTATCTGAAGCGGCAACTGTTCCGAGCCCTGTATGACCTCTCGCCGCTGAAGAAAGAGTCACCCCAAGAGCTGCACGACCTGATTGATGACTACCAACGGCATGTCAAGGCCTTAGCGAAGCTGAACGAACCTGTAGTCCACTGGGACACCCCGTTGATCAACCTGCTATGCTACAAACTGGATCCTACGACCCTCCGAGCCTGGGAGGAGAAGACCAGTAGCAGTGATGATGTCACCTACGACCAGTTAGTTGATTTCCTGTACCAAAGGGTTCGAATGTTGAAGTCCGTCGTCACCGATCTGCAGCATCGTTCCAATCAACCCGGCCAAGCCAAGGTGGCCGGTTCCAATCCAATCCAGAAGAAGCCATTTAAGATGGTATCCAATTCCGCCACGACCGAATCCAAGAACTCCGCTCCGTACTGTATCGCCTGTCCAGAGAACCACTTCCTATTCCAATGTCCAGCATTTTCCAAGATGTCCGTTCGCCAGCGACGAGAGCTGATATCCCAGAAGCGCCTATGCTGGAATTGCTTCCGCTCTGGACACCAAAGTAGGAATTGTACATCCAAGTACGATTGCCGAACCTGTCACCAGAAACACCATACCCTGCTGCACGAAACTTCAACCACGAAGATACAATCCACTCCAGTAGCTATATCTGGTCAGCCATCCCAACAACCGAATCCATCCACGTCGACTGCCGTCGAAAACCCCGGATCAGTGAATCAGAACCCCCAAGTGAGCTTGTCGGTACAGTCGTACCAATCCACTGTCCTGTTGGAAACGGTTAACCTCCTAGTTGTGGACCAGAATGGGAAGGAGCATTCCGCTCGTGCACTCCTAGATTCAGGATCGATGAGCAGCTTCATCACGAAGAAGCTTGCGAACACACTCAACCTCCGTCGTACGAAAGTAGACATCGCCGTGTCTGGAATCGGTGAAACGTCGAAGCAGATCAAGCGCAAGTTGACTGCTACAATTAGATCCAAGCTACTTTCGTACAGTACTACGCTCGAGTTTCTCATCCTCAAGAAACCCACAGTCTGCCTGCCAACCATGCCGATTGATATTTCCTCGTGGAAGTTTCCTGATGTCCCGCTAGCTGATCCAAGCTTCCACATTCCAGCCGGCATTGACCTGATTGTCGGTGGAGAAGTGTACCACGAACTCCACACTGGCGGTAAGATTTCTTTCGGCGAAGGGCAGCCTGTATTCGTCGAGACCTCTTTCGGATGGACTGTTTCCGGTAAGGTATCCATCCAATCACCTGAAGTTCCCCGTGTTTGTCACCTCACCACTGTGGACCGTAATCTGGAACAAGCCCTCCAGAAGTTCTGGGAGTTAGAAGCCGTTGAAACCTGTTCCAAGTTTACGGCAGAAGAAAATCTCTGTGAAGAACTGTATGCCACTACCACCACTCGCGATTCGTCGGGTCGTTATATCGTTTCCTTGCCACTCACCCGCGATCCGCTCGTCACTATCGGTGAATCACGTTCTATCGCCGAGCGCCGTTTCCTGAACCTCGAAAAACGACTTGAGCGAGATCCAACCACCAAAGAGGCCTACTGTCGCTTCATGGAAGAATACGAACGCCTGAATCACATGGTGAAACTCCTAGATCCAGTAGACGAAAGCCAGCCACACTGCTACCTTCCACACCATCCGGTATTCAAAGAATCCAGCACCACCACGAAAGTTCGAGTCGTGTTCGACGCGTCGTGCAAGACGTCATCTGGATTCTCCGTGAACGACCTGCAACTGGTTGGACCCGTCGTTCAGGAAGACCTACTGTCGATCCACATCAGATTCCGCATCCACCAAATCGCATTCGTAGCCGATGTGGAGAAAATGTATCGGCAAATCCTGCTGCATCATCTGTTCCTCCGATACCAACTCATCCTCTGGCGTCCCAGTCCAGACCTACCAATCGCTACGTACGAACTGCAAACCGTAACGTATGGTTTTGCATCTTCTCCGTTCCTGGCAACTCGCACCATTCTGCAGATCACGCAAGACGCAGCCGAGATGTATCCAGCCGCAGCCGCGGTAGCCCAGAAGGATTTCTATGTGGATGATTTCCTGTCTGGTGCCGATGATGTTGAATCCGCTATCCACCTACGCCAAGAAATGTCCGCCATGCTTTCAGCGGCTGGTTTTCCGCTGAAGAAGTGGGCTTCAAACTCGCCTGAAGTTCTAGCCGATATTCCTGAAGAAGATCTAGCATTCGCGCCGTACCATGACCTGCAAGACGACCAATCCGTTTCCACTCTCGGAATCATCTGGGAACCGAGATCCGACATGATGAGCTTCAAGGTTCAGTTGCCATTACCAGCACCCGTTTTGACTAAACGGAAAGTTATGTCCTACGTTGCGCAGATTTTCGACCCACTTGGCCTGGTGGGACCAATAATAGTCATCGCTAAGCTGTTTATGCAGCGCTTATGGGCGCTGAAAACCGAAACAGGAGATTCTTATGAGTGGGATCGTCCTCTTCCTCCACATCTCCAGTCCGAGTGGAAGGAATTCCATGGAACGCTCGATACAATCGCCACACTCCGGATTCCTTGCTGTGTATCGTTGGCCAACACAACATCATACCAGTTCCACTTCTTCTCCGATGCATCGTTGAAGGCGTATGGATCGTGCTGCTACGTACGGTCAGAGTCTGCCGGAGCCGTTAGAGTCCAGCTGTTGACGTCCAAGTCCAAGGTGACTCCGTTGGCCAAATCGCACACTATCGCACGTTTGGAGTTGTGCGCAGCAGTGTTGTCGTCGAATCTATACGAGAAGGTCGTACATTCCATACAAAGGCCCGCTGAAGTTTTCTTCTGGACTGATTCGTCCACTGTCCTGCATTGGTTGGAGTCATCGCCATCCAGATGGAAAACGTTCGTCGGAAATCGGGTAGCCAAGATCCAGGAAACCACTGAATCCTGTCACTGGAAACACGTTTCCGGAGTATCCAACCCAGCTGATCCTCTCTCCCGTGGCGTTAATCCAGTTGACATCAAAGACCACTTGCTCTGGTGGAGTGGTCCGGAGTGGTTATCCATGTCCATCTGACTGGCCCGTAAGCAATCTGCCCGTCCTTGATCCGCTTTGGATGTCCGAAGCGAGAACCCGAGTAGCCATGATAGCTACTGTTGATGCAAGATTTTCCGATCAACTGTTCAACCGATATTCCAGCTTCAGCAAACTCCGCCGTTCTATCGCATACTGGTTGCGATACTTCCGTGCCTTGCAGGCATCCTCGACGAAGACCACCATCGAATCATTCGAAACTATAACCACTGCCGAACTACGAGAAGCAGATCTTGCTTTGTGTCGCCTGGCTCAGCGAGAATCGTTCTCCGAGGAGATATCCAACCTCCTTGCCGGGGAACGAGTACCAACGTCGTCGCCATTGAAATGGCTCAACCCAAGAATAACCAAGGAAGGTGTGATCCGAGTTGGTGGAAGACTCGGCAACGCCGCCGTTTCCGAAGATGCTAAACACCCGATCGTCCTCTCATCAAAGCACCTGCTATCCGATTTGTTGGCCGATCACTACCACAAGACTCTGCTGCCCGCTGGTCCCCAGCTGATGCTCGCCACGATTCGCCAGAAGTTCTGGATCATCGGCGGTCGAAACCTTGTTCGCCGTACGTATCACCAGTGCCATACGTGCTTCCGCAGCAGACCCGTCTTGGTACAGCAGAGCATCGCCGATTTGCCCACATCAAGAGTCACTCCGACAAGACCATTCGCCGTATGCGGGATCGACTACTGCGGCCCCGTGTACATCAAGTCGCCGATCCGCACTCGGGCGCCAACGAAGGCATATATCGCCATATTTGTGTGCTTCGCCACTCGTGCCGTTCACATCGAGCTTGTATCCGATCTGTCTACGCCGGCTTTCCTCGCCGCTCTCCGCCGTTTCGTCGCTCGCCGTGGAAGGATGACCGAAATCCACAGCGACAACGGCACCGCTTTCAAGGGTGCAGCTAACAAGCTGCATAGAATCTACGAGATGATGAAGACCAATGAAGCTGATCGGAAGCAAATCCTCGACTGGTGCGCTGAAAATGAGATCGTTTGGCGTTTCATCCCGCCCCGTGCTCCCCACTTTGGCGGTCTGTGGGAGGCAGCCGTCAAATCAGCCAAGAACCACTTGTTGCGTGAAATCGGCACAGTCAACGTCAGCTACGAGGACATGTGCACTCTTCTCATGCAAATTGAGATGTGTTTGAACTCCAGACCACTAGTTCCGATCCCAACTGATCCATCAGACATGGAAGTTCTGACCCCCGGACACTTCTTAATCGGAACCAGCCTCCAAGCCGTCCCTGAACATAATCTGTGCGACGTTCCGGACAATCGTCTAACGCACTGGGAGCTCACACAGAAGCGGTTCCAGAGAATTTGGTCCAGATGGTACCCAGAGTACCTGCAACAGCTCCAGTCACGATCCACGAAGTGCAAGTCAGCAGTCACCATTGAACCTGGACGAGTCGTGGTGATTAAGGACGACAACCTACCACCGATCCAATGGCCGCTCGGGAAGATCATCAAGGTGCATCCGGGCAAAAACGGAGTGGTACGTGTCGTCACCCTGAGGACTGCAAGATCCGAAGCCGTCGTCAGACCAGCCGCCAAGATAGCGCTGTTGCCGATTCCGGAGAACCGAGTTCCAAAATCCTGCGAGTGAGACCTGGTAGAGCACACCGAAATTTGCTCGAGGCCTTCGTGGGAAACCAGCAGGTAATTGCGGTTCCAATACCCTCTATGTATCTTGTCAAGTCTACCTGGTCTTTTCTATCCCTAGTCGATGACACCAACGAAGAGCAATGGACATTGCTTATCACCAACTCTCTCTGCGTCGAGTTCAGTAACCCCGGTAGCCACAACAAGCTGAACGTTACCGACCACTCACGTCGTCCAAATTTCGCTGTCCAAGCCGAAGCGAAACGATTCGTTGAGCTGTAATTCCGAGAGCAGGAGAGAAATTATTTTTGAATTTGTAAATAGTGTTGAACCAACCTAGTTAGTTCAAGGTGGCCGGAATGATGGATGTTGAACTAAACTTAAACTAAATTAATCCTAAATGAACTGAAATCTACTTAACCTAAATGAACTAACTAAATCCTACAGCTAAACTTATAGTTAAAACTTAATCCTATAAATTGAAAGTGCTCTAAAATCATGTATCAGTAACCCTAATCCTAAGCCAGAGATGAAGAGAGAAATGAGTAGGATGCTGCGCGCATGCGCACCACACAATAGCGTCCACTTGTAGTGGTCATTTTGCCATTTGTACATAGATAGGAGATAAAACAAATTGTAAATATAGGATAGTACAAAATATACCGTCGGAAGCGATACATCCCGTTTTTTGCTGTAGTCCGGTCGTAGAATAAAGAGAAAAGTAAACCCAGTCCAGTAGTGCAATTGATTAACATTTTCCTTGAGTGATCCGAAAGTGTTCCTGTGACGACTATTAGTTTAAGTGGTCAAGCAGCATAAAGCAATCTCCGAATCGCGCGTTGTGTGCATAGTGCAAAAGTGCATCAGGAGCAATTTGTGTGACAAAGTGTCCGAGCAAGGTGGAAGAATCAGTGAATCATCGCAACAGAATCTTCTGGGCCGTCGATATTTTACGACGGTGGAAAATCCTTCGAAAAGGAACGGGTAAGCCCCATCACAAACCATTCCTCGATACATTGTTGCAAAGATTTGCTTTGCACTTCATTTTGAATTTTTACGCACGAAACAAAACAAAACTGCACAACGAAGAGCTCTATGATGGCATAAACTTTTTTCACGGATGCCAGTAAGATCATTTATTTTTCATGGTTGCCAAAACAACTTTTTGTGCTTCCGCTTATCTATCCCGACCAACCATTTCGTTAATTTTCTTTAATTTTCTATACATCGATCTTCAAAGCCATTCATAAGAAAAATCGATAGCGATCGTTACCATTTCATGAATAATTCAGTGCTAACATTTGAAAACGGCGCAAAAGCCATTTGTAAACAAATGGTTTGTGGGCCCTTTACTCGCTACCCGAAGAACGCCCACGCAAACCAACAGCATCGTCAGGAAGGGGAAAATTTCCCCTACCCGATGTTGCTGTTGTGTCGCGTGGGTGTACTTCAAGTAGTGAGTAAAGGGCCCACAAACCATTTGTTTACAAATGGCTTTTGTGCCGTTTTCAAATGTTAGCACTGAATTGTAAAGATGCTAAAAGCACAAACGAAGTGACAGACGGAGCGGCTCGAAATTTGATTTGAGGCACTTAATTTGAAATTTTTGAGTGTACCTCACGGCAACACTATCTACTCATATGTACTAGCTTAAAGTAGGAACTAAGAGAAGAGGTGACAATACGGGGGTGAAAATGAACTATTTTTCTGTCAAACGTGAACCAGCTCCTGATTGGCCGATTTCATGTGCGTAAGATAGAGATAGAGACAGATAAAGATAGAGATAGAGATAGAAATAAAAGAGGAAGAAGCCAATTGTCACCTTTTCCTCTTAGAGTAGGAAGTACCGTATGTTATCTCTTTTTCTCTAACGAAAACTGAAAGGGAGAGCGTGTTGTCAATGTCATTATGACGTTTAGTTGTTATCTGATTTTCTTTTGTATAATAAAAGATCATAGGCCAAAATGATTAGGGGTGAACACATCGGTTTAACATTTGCTTAGAAGTAAACGATGTTGAGCTGTCAATGACTCGCGCTTGTTGCCATTGTTGCTACAGCTTTCTTCAGTCCGTGCTTCTAACCAAAGTCAGAGTCAACCGCGACCGAGAAGACATCGACAGAACCCGGCCATACTCGGTATGCATTCGCTCCTCCGTAGTGAAACTGTTGAAGGTCTGCTGGGCTGAGAGTCGGAGGATGGTGATAGGAAGGAGGACTTACTGCATTTGCAGGCATTGCTGGAAACACTGAGGTACCTGATTGGAGTGTGTCGCGAGGCGGTGGATGGTATTCTATACCGCTTTGTGCTTAGAATTTATAATTTGGCGGTGAAATTCAGTGGGAAGGTGGTAAGTTTAGTTCAGGCATAACATTTGATAACGGCACAAAAGCATTTGTAAACAAACTTTCCAAGGCGCTTTACACGCGAACCAAAGTACGCCCACGTAAACCAACAACATCATCCCGGCTCACCCTTAGCAACAGCTCTGTGTGCCCAATGGCAATCTTCCAGCAAGCAAGCGCATTGCTCTAATATTGTGTCGTTTATCCTGAAAAAGTAAAATTTATTACACATAATCCTTCTAAACAAAATCAACTCAGGCATAACATTTGATAACGGCACAAAAGCATTTGTAAATAAACTTTCTAAGGCCCTTTACACGCGAATACCAATACCACTTTCGGAAAGGCTATCACCATTGGGCACACGGAGCTGTTGCTAAGGGTGAGCCGGGTGGTACTCAAGGCGATATACGATGCACATACGAAGAAGCAAACGGATCAGCAAAAGTTGATTTTGTCTGGATTGGATGTGATCTGCTCCACCACAATTCGATTGTTGCGGCATTGGTCCGAGTCTGACGAGTTGGCGTTATTCGAGTTCGGGACATTGTTGCCTGCAGTAGCAATAGTTTACGCGCTCGGGATTTTGACGTTATTTGGTGGTTTTTCGCGGTGTTTTCTCTCCCAAAAGCCATCCGTCGCTTTGTGGCTAGTGAAAACCTATAATCTACGTGAAAACCCGACCTTGATCGGTGGAAAATAGCGGGAATAAAGTGCGAATAAAGTGTCTCTACTCCGTGGCAACGGCAAAGAACAGCCTGCCATCATACGGTGTTATACCGCGTGGCGGCCCTATAGTGTACCGGTGCTATTGTACTGCTGCTGTGTACAGTGGTCAGTGAAAAGATTCTTGCCGTGCCGGTCGCCTTTACTGTGTTGTGCTACTAACGGCCGCGTTCTTGCAGTGCTATCGGTGTATTTTACTTGCCTACTGGCTGCTGTGTGGTGGGCCCATTGAAGCACTCTCTGCTGGCCGGTCGAAGATAGTAGTGTGGTGACCCGAGTAGCAGGAGGTGTGAAAGACCGAACAAACTGATTTTTTTCTTCAGTTTTCGGTGAAAAGTTTTTTGTCGAAGGGCGAAGTGAGGTTGTTGATGCACGTTGAAGGAGCGTAAGGTAGGAAAGTTCTTTGTTTTCTTTTTCTATTTTACCGTCTCTGGGGTAAACAACGGGTGACCGTTGTTACTTTTTCGAACATTTCCAACGTTTGCGGTGCCTAACTAGCGAGAAAGTGGTAGGGTAGGGTAGAGTGACTATGACGGCCGCTAGTAGCGGCGACCCGGGAGGGTCAAGACACCAATGGCCAGGTTTAGGAGCCATATCGTCGAGTGAATTTGGAGCGTTGACGTACCTGCAGTTGACAAGTAAGGACGAGAATACCCCTCTGCCGGATCCCTTCATTGTGGGGAAGTCAGTTGAGAGTTCTGCTAATGGACCTATTGAAGGAGCTTCGACTGAAGCGCAAGGAACCCGGTACACGCTTAAGGTCAGAAACGGCAAACATATTTTTGAACATAAATACCAATAAATGATCCATAAAATATTGGAAAACGTTCCATAAAAAAACATCCAAATGATCAATAAAACTTCGGAGAAAATTCTTAAAAAAGTGTGAATGATCCATAAAAAATATCAATATGATCCATATTTAATGTAAAATTTAGCAACACAATTGTAAAAATGTACCGCTAAATTTCTAAGGAATGAGCATTGAAATTGTACGAATTACCCATAAACATATTGCAATTGATCCATAATACATTCAGCAGTGAACCTTAAACTAAAGAAAGTGATCCATAGAAAATCATGTTTGCGCACTTAAAAATATAGCCATGTTTGTATTAATGAAAGCAACTTCCTCAGAGCAGTCTCGTTTTAGACAGCTTGAAGCTGAAATAGGTTTTATTAAAATAATATAAAATCAAAACCAATCTTAATGCTTATAATAAAACCTTTTTCAGCTTCAAGCTGTCCAAAACGAGACTGCTCTGAGGAAGTTGCTTTCATTAATCCGAACATTCTTGAAGAACAACATCGGATATAACCTCAAAATGTCAGAGGGATCAACACCACCGTTGAGTGAAGAACAGAACAGCGATAGAAACTGTACGCTTTGTGAAGGCCACGACCACGTAGATGATATGGTCCAGTGTGATGTCTGCGATTTCTGGACCCATTATAGTTGTGCTGGTAAGACCACAGCTGTAAAGGAGGTTCCGTAGACGTGCTCTAAGTGCACAAATATGCTGAAGGTGGCAAAAGGAACCAAGAAGTCTGTCCCAAAGAAACCACCTAGCAGAAATAATAGAGCGAGGAGTGATGCCGCAACCGAATCTGGAAAAGGAAGTACCAATGAGGTCAGCCTGGAAGAATCCCTAGACCAGTTGCTGCAGGAGAAAAGCGCAAATAAGAAAGCGCTGGAGCAAGAGAAATTCCTCCATGAAAAGCGATAGGAGGTTGAGCGGGAGATTTTCAAACCGAGAGTTATCTTCCGTCACTCTTTCAACAAAGATTTGGCTAGATTTAGCATTTAGGGATTCAATTATTATTTTAGTTAAGCACGCAAACGATGTAGAATGAGCTACTTACTAGTTACTTAGGGTAAATCATGTATATAGCGTTTAGGAACAAATTGTAGGTTACCAGATTTTAGGATCAAATTGTAGTATCTAGATTAAGCAAATATAGGGTTATTAAATTCAATATTTGCACGAATTCCACCTCCAACTAACCTACTTCAGTAGCTACATAGAGGTTGCTTTAAGTACAGAAGGTCCCGAAGAAATGTGCTCAACTTTTTGTCTAAGCTCTGGTACTATCTTCGGTCCCAAGCTTATCGATGCACCCCTATAAAACACGCGAAAATCCACGAACCCCTCATTTTATCTGTCAAACTTTCATAGCGAATCAAAACAAACATAGTGTAGTACTAGAATTTTGACTAGAATGGGGTACGTTAATCGATTTGCTTGGGACCAATAGGCAAGTCAAGTAGTGAGCCAATTTAAAATCGTTAGTTTCGTATTGATTGTTGGTAGCTAGTTCAACACAAATAACTACAATTTAATTAAACGATATGTATATTAACAAATTTAGGCAATTAAAATAATTTAGCTGTAAAACGTTTTTTAGATGGTTTGGAATTGTATCTTCTTTTCTTCTTTTTTTCTCGTTCATACTCCGACCTATTTAAGGTTTGGTTCAACGGAACTGTGACCGTGAACACAGTTCCGTTGAACCAAACCTGACGTCTGTCATTTCTGACAGCGACCGTTACCGTAGCTCTCTGAATCTCCCACAGGGTTGTCACTGGGTTTGGCGGTACAGGGTATTCACGTTTTGGACACTGTATTATTAATTTTGATTCATGAACCATGGAAAATTGCTCCATTACTGCTTAACTACTTAGATTTACTGTCCTGCCGTGTTTTTAGGTAGATGTGCGAGCGATGGTCAAGCGTCTAGAATTAGCTTCCAAAAGAAGCTTCTATAATAATCTTCTTAAGAAAAAATGAACAATAAATGTTAATTTTATGGATCATACATAGGGTAGGTGTTCCAGTTGTTGGTAGACGTGCTTATTTTGGTGTGTTCCAATTATAGTCTATATCGAGGGCCCCCGTCGACACCCGACACATCCAAATCTCAACTCTAGATGCTCAACAGATCTACCACTAGCGAATCAATCTTCGAAAAATATTCTTTCATTTCTCGCATCTATTGCATCGGGCCTCATCTTTTAACAGGAAATCTTCAGAATCGTCATCAATCTTCTTTCTATCTACTTAGCGTGTGCGCAGCTAGCCGAAACAAAACACAATTTTTCCTGCATCGTAGCTAGAGTCGCCCCCCTCGGTCTATATACATATGTTTTTTTTATTTGATCAATGAACCTTGGAAAATTGCTACATTACTGCGTAGCTACTCAGGTTTACTGTTCTGCCCGTGTTTTTTTTGTCAGAAGAGCAGAACGATGAGTGAGCGTCTAGAATAAGCTTCTTAAAAAGTTTCTAAATGAAGCTTCCATAGGAAGCTTCTTAAGAATATTACTATAGATTGTTCTTTTTGGATGCTAATTCTAGACGCTTGCCCGTCGCTTCGCATATCTACCTTAAATACACGGGCAGGACAGTAAATATAAGTAGATAAGCAGTGGAGCAATTTTTCAAGGTTTATGGATCAAAATTTAAAAAATAGTGTCCTAAACATGAATAATATACGTCTAATTTATGGATCATGCCTATGTTTTTAAGTGTGCAAACTTGATTTTTTATGGATCAATTTCTTTAGTTTAAGGTTTATTGCTGAATGTTTTATGAATCAATTGCAATATGTTTATGGGTAATTCGTACAATTCCAATGCTCATTATTTAGAAATTTAGTGGTACATTTTTACAATTGTGTTGCTAAATTTCACATAAAATATTGATAATATTGATATTTTTTTATGGATCATCCACACTTTTTTAGGGATTTTCTCCGATGTTTTATGGATCATTTGGATGTTTTTAATGGAACGTTTTTCAATTTGTTATGGATCGTTTTATCAATTCTAAAGGTGCAAACTTAGGGCTGCCCTCAGAAACCCGGCCCAAGTTGACAAGTTGCTGAAGTTGACTACCCTAATGGATGAAACGGAGGTGGTTGTTCAGTTGCATCCGAATCTGAACGTGAGCCGTTGTGTCGTATCCTGTTTCGAGGCGATCCGTATGGAGGAGAAGGATGTCCTGCGTGGTCTCATCAGCCAAGGGGTCATCCAAGTCCAACGGATTACTCGAAGGGAGAACGGTAAGCCGGTGAATACGTCCGCCTTGATCCTAACATTCAACAGGTGCAACTACCCGTCGCAAGTCAAAATTGGTGTACTTCGAGTCTCTACCCGTCCATATTATCCGAATCCTCTTCTTTGTTACGGTTGCGTTCGCTATGGTCATCCTCGTGCACGTTGTCCTGGCCCGAAACGATGCCTGAATTGCTCTGCCGAGCATGAGCTGTCGGAGGGTGTAGAATGTGAAGCTGCTGCTCATTGCATCAACTGCGGTGGACCCCATCGTCCGAATAATCGACAATGTCCGGTCTACAAGAAGGAGGTGGATGTTATCCGGATGAAGGTGGATAAGAACCTGACGTACCCCCAAGCCCGCAAGCGAATTGAATCAGGGTTAGAGAATTACGCCGCAGCTGCCGCCCAGAAGACTGCCGACCGCAAGAAGCTGGAGGAACTCGAAAAGAAGATGCAAGAGAAGGATAACCAAATAACGCAGCTGCTTGACGCGATGAAGAAAAAGGACGAAAAGATCGATAAGCTGTTGGCCCACATCAGGATGATGACCACACGTCAAACTCAACAGTCGCAATCGCAGCAGAACACATCAATGCCGCCACCGCCTGCCCCGATTCAACGAAGCCAATCCACCGGAAGGAAGCCTGCCGAGTCCCAGGTAGCCGGAACATCAATGCAGCTCAGGACCAAATCGCCAGCGTCAACGGACCCCCGTGACAGCAAGAAGAAGAAAAGGCACAACAGAAGTAACAACAGCTCGCCTGGACGTCAAAGCCCACCGTTGAAGAAACCCGCAGAAGAAGAAGGTACAGCCGATCAGGACTCCATAGAAATCAATGAGGTGTTTGAGATCGAAGAAACGCCCCCTAACCAGCATCTTCGATAAGGATAACTCCTCGATACGTTTAACACCGACCAGCAATTCATACCTGACAAGCGAACCGGACAGCAACAACGATCGACTTGAAGGGAGGGAAAGTGTAGTACCCCCTTCACTCTCACTGGAGAGAGCGCAGCAGGCCGGAGGACCCGTCCGGGACATCTTACCCCAACCCGTTGATGGAGAATCCCCCTCTGCGGTCGATTATGGAGCGATAGAACAATATACCACCTACCCTACCATAATACCACCTCGTTTTTTACCCACAACAATCGAAAATTCGCCAGCCAATACAAGCGCTTTTGATAACCCCGTCTCACAACAACGTTTGGATTACAATGATGACCTACGCACGAATACTGACAACGAAGGTAATCGGTTTGGAAGTGAGGAAAGTGAAGTACCCCTTCCAACGCAAGTACAGCAGGCCGAAGGAACCATCCGGGACGTCTTTCTCCACCCCGTTGATGGTGAATTCACCGCTGTAGCCGATGGAAACTACGACACAACACTGGAAACTTGGGATATACGGCAGGGGGAAGGTGTATCCCTTCTTTGCCCTGGCCGCCGCCCTACACGAGCAACCAAAATCAACAGCACCCCGTCACTCTCTTCATTCCGAGCTCTTCCATGGATTTCAACGCCTGACAGCACCATAGCAAGCAACGATACTACACAAAGTCTTTCCCCAGTGTCGGCTGTTGCCGGCAATTTGGGAAGAAATCGTGTAGTAGTTTCGGCAACGGCTGACACTGTGGGGCAAGACGTCCCACAGGTCAGTCCCATCACGATACAACCGCGAAAAGGTACTGCCGTGCCCAATATCTTTACAGATTTTGTTACATCCCCACCAGAGCTATATCCCGGAGAAAGTCCTTCAAGTACTCGTCGAGCAAATATTACACAAAGTGCTTCCCCAGTGCCGGCTGTTGTCGGTATTGGAAAAACTAGTGTAATGGTTTCGACGGCAGCCAGCACTGTGGGGCCAAGCGTCCCACAGGTAAGTTCTGAATCAATAGAGTTACCAGCGCCGATTACTGCGGTACCTTGCACTTTTACAGGCGACCCGCCACCGACACGAAGACCATCACTATCCTCATCGTCGTCCATCACACGGTCAGCTAGTATCAGTTACCACGGTGGCTGCTTCGCACTTCAGTGGAATATTCGTGGGCTTAGGGGCAACATCAGTGAACTGAAACTCCTCATAGCTGAGCTCGAACCCTGCATCATCGCACTCCAGGAGACCAAGGTGAATCAGACTGTCGCACCACCAGACTACATCGGCAAGAACTACACGCTACTGTTGGAATCCAATAACACGCACTACTGGCAACACGGGGTTGGTCTTGCTGTCCGAGAAGGCATACCTTTCGAGCGACTGCAAGCAGACACCTCCTTACACCTCGTCGCTGTGCGCATCCACACACCGATTCAGATAACTGTAGTCTCTATCTACGTCCCACCGAGCTCAACACAGTGTCAGGATGCGTTAAGTGATCTACTCGACCGACTGGAAGGTCCTATCATGTTTCTGGGAGATTTCAACGCTCATCATCTAGCATGGGGATCATAAACAGTGAACGCGCTCGGCCGTTTCATCTCCGAAGCTACTTTGGACAAGCGGCTGGTAATTCTGAACAATGGCTCACCCACTCGCATCGACCCGGCCACAGGCAACACCTCTGCAATCGATTTGACCTTCTGCTCCGAGAGTGTGGCTCGCAGATTCACGTGGCGAACCCTACCGGACACGCACAATAGTGACCATTTCCCGATAACAGTTTCTATTCCTGGGTGGTCATCCTCACGAACGACACGGCGGAAATGGTTGTACGATCGCGCTGATTGGTCGTTATATGAACGTATCACCGCAGAAACCATCCGGCCAGATGTTGAATGTTACGTAGACAGCTTCACGGAGAAGATAATTGCAGCAGCAACTCGTGCCATACCGCAAACCAGCGGCCGTATGGGGCCTAAAGCGATACCATGGTGCCCTGAAGCGAAGGCGGCGATTCGACATCGACGAAAGTGTCTTCGATATCTGCGGCGGCTGCAGACATCTGATCCTGATCAACCCGCTGCATTGGCGAGGTTTCAGGAAACCAGAGCTGTAGCACGGAAGGCGATAAAGGAAGCAAAAGAACGATCGTGGGAGAACTTCGTGGCCAAAATTGCACCAAGCAGCACGACAACCGAACTGTGGCGAACGGTGAACACGCTACGTGGCAGCCGACAACAACGTACCGTCGCACTCAAGCGATCGGATGGCTTCACCGATGACCCCGAAGAAACTGCGGAAGCGCTAGCCAGTTTTTACAGCGATAGATCTGCGACCTCCAGTTACCCTACTTCTTTTCAGAAGACTAAGGCAGCAGCTGAAAGAGAGTCCATAGATGTTTCGCCAAACACGGACGACGTGTACAACAGCGACATTACCCTAAGCGAACTGCTGTGGGCTCTCGAGAAAGAGCGAGCTGCCTCGACAGGACCCGACATGATAGGGTACCCAATGCTTCGACGTCTACCTTTGTCCGTGAAGATGACACTGCTAGAGCTGCTCAACCGGATCTGGCGTAATGGAGAGTTTCCCACCAGCTGGCGAAATGCAATCGTGGTGCCCATTCCGAAGCCAAACTGCCTCGATACCGGACCCGCTGCGTTCCGTCCAATCTCGCTCACCAGCTGCATGGCGAAGCTGCTTGAACGCATCATAAATCGACGACTGATTACCGAGCTAGAGTCGAGCGGGCGACTCGACAAACGACAGCACGCTTTCCGTGCCGGGCGAGGCACCGACACGTACTTTTCCGAGCTCGAGCGAACGCTTCCAAGCACAGACGAGCACTGTCTGATAGCATCCCTGGACCTGTCGAAGGCTTACGACACCACCTGGCGGCGCGGCATAATCCGCACTCTGAGGTCATGGAGAATACGTGGTCGGATGCTGAACATGATGAAAAGTTTCCTCTCGGAGCGAACGATCCAGGTATCCGTTGGGGGGCATATGTCTCGCCAGTATCCGTTGGAAAACGGAGTTCCGCAGGGCTCTGTCCGGTCAGTGACGCTGTTCCTCATCGCGATGCAGCCCATATTCCGAGTAGTGCCCAATGAAGTCTTCATTCTTTTGTATGCGGACGATATCCTCTTAGCAGTGCGAGGTGCTAAAACTGAAGGCTTATACCGAAAATTACAGGCTGCCGTCAAAGCCATCAACAAATGGACGAAAAGCGTTGGTTTCACTGTGTCGGCAACAAAGTCACATGTCTTCTACTGCAGTCCAAACGCACGACGGGATCCCGTGCGAGATATCTCTATCGAGGGAACTCCCGTGCCAAAGACCAACCGGCTGAGGATTTTAGGTGTAACCATGGACCGAACGTTATCCTTCAAACGTTATCGTGCAAAGCAAAATCATCCGTTTCTGCTGGATCCCTGGACACGCCGGCATCAGGGGAAACTCTGAAGCTGACCGACTAGCCAATGAGGCTAGAAGACAACCAGCCATCGACGTACCGATTCCAAGCGAGGATGCGATAAAAGCGGTGAAACATGCGATACGTGGTCAGTGGAATAGGCAGTGGTTTAGCACAACAGAATCGAAGCTGAGGGAGGTGAAATTCGACACGCACAGATGGACAGAACGAGGAAGTTCAGCCGACCAGCGTATGCTTACACGTCTGAGAATCGGCCATACGCGACTAACCCACACGTTTCTTCTGAAGAAGGAAGCCCCACCGGTGTGTGAATGTTGTGGCACGGTGTTGGATGTAAAGCACATCATTCTTGAGTGCAGGAAATACGACGAAGAGAGAAGGAAAAATGACATCAGCACCAGTCTACGTGAAGCTCTGGACAACACGGAAGAAAGAACAACACGAATGCTTAATTTCCTACATGAAACGGATTTGTACAAAAAACTCTAGAATAACAAATTACAAGAACTTTAGAATAACAAATTGCACAGGTGAAAGAAATATTAAGCAACACGAAGTAGAAGACTAGAATAACAAATTAAAAGAACTGTAGAATAACAAATTACACAGGTCATGGTAGAAAGATGAAGAAATTCGTGAAGAAAAGCGAAGTAGGAGAGTAGTATGAAGTGAAGCGAAGGAGAAAAGTAATTGTTTGAAAGCAAAGAAGAAAAGAAGAGAGAAGCAACTGAATTGTAGCACTTACACTAACAAAAACACTTGCACACCATACACAATACACCAAACATCAAATCGAACGGACATGAATGCATCGCGGAGATGTAAAATGTCCTTAATAAACAAACAAACAAACAAACGAGTTGGCGATCCGGGCGGAAGCAGTAGGGATCTACAACGATGTGTTCGATAACTCAACGGCGCTGCTGTATCGACTTTTCAGGGTGGATCAGAAGCGGGCAGCGAAATTTTTCGCATCAGTGATATATAGAGAAGTTTAGCGAGATGGAAATGGCAGAATTATTCCACAAGAGTTTGCCTTATTTGGAAATAATTCTTAGCTTGGGTGAGGCTTCCAAGCAGTACATACAATTAGTGGAGATTCTAGTGCTACCAGTGAGCTCAGCAGTGTTGGTGTTGGTAGCGATCGTTAGGGATGTCCATTAGACTGATGCAAAATTTGACTTTTTCGCTCCACAGTGCTTAAATGGTTTCAAATCGGGTCGTGATTCACCTCCAAAATTTACAACTCATTTGGTTAGAAACAGACTTCGCACAAACCATTTGAAGTTTACATGTTAATTACTATGGGAAATCTCAATTTTTTGTTCATTGCCTTCTAGTTATTTTCCAAATTGAGCTGCGAAATTTTTCAGCTACAACTTTGCTGAAGATCGATACTATGTAAAACGAGACAGGACATAGTTATTAATTATTTAAGAGATTGGTAAACTTATGACATGATCAAGCAGCTGCTCTCTAGGCAACACTGTATTTTGCAGTGTGACATAGTAGCCATAATTTTTGTGTCCTATTCAACGCTCCAGAAACACCAATGTTGCCTGCTGAACAGTTGATTGAGCATGATCATAAGACATCAGTGCATTGAACCATTAATAACTTTCGATCCTTGTAATTAATCAAAAAGTGGTCTTCAGCAAACTTGTAGCAGGGAAAATTTCCTACAAGTAAAGTTGAAAGCTTTTAAAGCAGACCGATATGGTGAATTATTAGATAGACATGAACAAAAATCTTGGTTTTACCATAGTAATTCCCATACAAACTTCAAATGGTTTGTGCCATCTCAGTTTCTCACCAAATGGGTTCAAATTTTGAGAGGTTAATCAGGATCCAATTTGGAATCGTTTAAGTACTATGGAGCGAAAATTTCAAATTTTGCATCACTCTAATGTCCATGTTCCCAACATCTCCCCTCTTAATACAGCTGGTACGGGTCGAACCTAATCGGCGGTCTTCGTAGACGTGAAGAGTGGCGAGGTACCTGGATAGCTGTTTCGGTTTCTGCTGATGTAAGTGGCACAGGGCTTGTTGTAGAGGACAATGGGACTACGGACGTAGACGACGGCTGACCAAGGTCTGTTGTCGACGAAGTTGTCGATTCCGGAGTAACCCAAACTAGGCTCGGAGAAGCTGGCGTGGATGACAAGACTTGCTGTAGCGTCGAATGCTCAGCCGGCGTTTCGTGTGTTGATGGCGTTTGTGCAACCGGAGACGGTGATGGTCTCGGTGATGTGGATGGACCTGGTGGTTGTGGCTGGGTTGGCTTGTGCAGGTTCCAGGCTCGTAGTAAGATGTCCAGAGGCAACGAGCCAGACGTTGACTTACTGTCGGCGTTCGTTCGGCTTCGCAGCTGGTTGATGTGCGACCGAATCATGCGCCTGTCTTCAACCCACACGTTGAACATCACCTGTCCCACTCGCTCCAGAATCACTCCTGATGCCCATCTCCACGAATTGTTAGAGTGCACCTTGGCGTATACTAGATCACCTTTACTGAACAACCTTGAATCTGGTTGAGAAGTCGTTTCCCGAACGGCTGGTGGACGGAATAAGTCCAGACCAGGGCTTGAAGAGGGAACGCATTCTGCCTGTGACTGCATGAACTTGTACATTTTCCGCATTCATCATTCGCAGTGATCGGCATTCACTGAACCTGATGAAAAAACAGTCGCACTGAATGGGATCTAAAACAGTCAGATTTCATTTCTACGCTACATTGTGCTTTGTGCAGTTGCTTTGCAGATGCCGATTTTTAAATTCATTCCTTCTGCTCTGGTCAAGTTGATTGCCAACTGCGGGAGCTGAAAATTCAGACGGATTACCTATTGGCAAATCAAAGTTGGCACTCGTGGAGAATAGAAGAACCATGAGAGTGATGATGGTTTCCAAATTTTACACGGTGAGGTATACGAGTGCAATCTTAAAATGCTATTATTTTGCAAATTGAGCATTTTATTTAAATCTGGTTAGTGTTACGTTAGTAGAAAACTAAAGGACTACTCACAAGACATATACTATAGAAAAAATAATTTCCTTTTCAGATTTTTATGTGTAGACATAGATTTCAGCTTTTCTACCACTGTAGCAGAAAGCAGATTTAAATAAAATGCTCCATTTGCTCCATTTGCAAAATCATCACTTTCATAGTTCTTCTATTCTCCACAAGTGCCAACTTTGATTTGCCAATCGGCTACCGCACGGAAGCATTTCGCACACACACTGATAAATTAAACTATTCCCATTTTGGTTGAAATTCAATCAATTTGACATTAAGCTCAGTTTAATCATATCGAATGATTAAAAATTAATCCTCTCTTTCTAAAAAATAAGCATCTGATATTAATCCCAGTTTAATCATGGTTTATTAGATTGTAGATTATCTTTTTTTTTGAATAAAGTTTAATCATTTTTGATTCTATTTTAATAATTTTTGATTTAATTTTAATCTTTTTTGATTATATATCAGTATTGAAAAAGAATAAAATTTAATACTGGAAAGATTATTTCGATTTTAATCATGCATGACTACTGCCGAAGTAATCATGGCTCTGACTCAATAAGGTGACGCGGGAATCTGCATACTTTTTAAGCTTTTTTGATTTAATTTATCTTTGAGTGCACATTATTTTCCTTTCCAGTGTGAGATAGCAGCACTTGGAATATATGTATACGTATGATACGTTGGAAAACAGCGATCCGCGACGTGGATTTCGCGTAAATGAAGGACTCCCGCACGATTAGGCAAACTATTAAACTTGTCAAATACCACACAATATGAGTATTTTTGGAACCGGTGTGACATGTAGATGCAGGAAATGGAAGTTCGATGCCATTTTGGAATCCAAGATGGCGACCTATGGTTGCTATAAAACTGTGAAAACTCGTCAAACATTATGCAATATGGGTATTTCCGGAACTGGTGCGGAATGTAGATGCCAGAAATGTGCGGAATGTTCGATGCCATTTTGAAATCCAAGATAGTGACCTCCGATATGCTAGAACACTATGAATACTCGTCAAATACCATACAATATACAATACAATATGTTCTGGAAGCGTATTGTTTGGGATACATTGCGGGTCTCCGCTTGAACCTGCAGACAGCCTCCAAACATGTCCGCTAAAAAACTGTCCAGTTCATCCTGTTGAACAGCTGGCTCAGTAAACGTGGCATGCTGAGTGCAAGGTCTGAAATCCGTGCAAATGTATTTATGATGAATTTCTAAAAGGTAGAAGTTAATAGGTTGACAATTTAATAAAAAAAATATATTAAACAATCCTATATGAAAAGGCACTATAGATTCATTCAAATACTCTCGTTCTGAAAAAAAAAATCATATTGATTCTTGAATGTTGTTATTCAAAAACCAAACATTGTTCTTTCAAACCAATATATTATTTTTTAGCATCAAACACACCAACCACTTTGCTCCATGAATCCCGTTCATTGACTGTTTTTTCGGACATTCCCAACCCAAAACGAAAAAAGGAACCCGAATGAAATCAAAATTGACGAGTGCACGGATGGATTTGAGTTCACTCACTCGACAAAAAGTGACACAACAGCGGGGCCCTGTTTACTGAAAATGAACACATGAATAATGCTCGCGTAACATTTCAAAAGGGCCTATCAACTTTTGTAAATAATTTGCTAGGTCCTTTTCACGAGAACCAAAGTACGCCCACGCAAACAAAGAGCACTATCGGGAAGGGGAGCATTTCCTCTGCACGATGGTGTTGTTAGTTTACGTGAGCGTATTCGGTTCGCGCGAAAAAGGCTTAACAAGTTTTGTGTACATAAGTTGATAGACCCGTTTCAAATGTTACGTGAGTATTATTCATGTGTTCATTTTTAGTAAACAGGGCCCCGCTGTTGTGTCACTTTTTGTCGAGTGAGTGAACTCAAATCCATCCGTGCACTCGTCAATGGGAATGAAACCAGAGCGAAAGGGAGCGACTGTACGGGAGAGGATTTTGAAGAAGAGAAAGTGGGAATGCTTTTTGGTATCTATTCGCTTTACTGTGCATCGGTATGTATGAATGCAAAGCTTAGTGTGGGGGTATTGAATGGTATATAAAGTACTGCACATAAGGGAGTGGTGAAATTGAATTCATACTGCTGCTGCCGTTTGCTAGAAAAAAGGAACGATCAGATGCCCTGGTCCAGATTGGTCCTAATTCTACGCCCAAACATTACTTCGGACGGAGATCGGCTTTGTGGTGCTGACAGGTTTGGTGTGGTTCGGTAGGTCAACAGAAAAGTATCCAGTGCTTCCTGAATTGATCTTCTCCCCTCTCGAATCTTTTTGACCGCTCGCTTGAAGGTGTCCACGAAACGCTCAGCTTGGCCGTTGGACTGCGGATGAAACGGCGCAGTTGTCACGTGATCGATACCGTTCTCGAGGCAGAATTGTGCGAACTCGGCACTGGTGAACTGCGTACCGTTGTCGCTGACTAGCGTTTCTGGCATACCAAGGCGAACGAAGAGACTTCGTAGGATTCCGATGGTTGCAGTGGCTGTTATCGACTTGGTTCTGACGATTTCCACCCATTTCGAGTACGAATCGACGCTAAGCAGGAAGTACTCTCCTTCGATAGGCCCAGCGTAGTCGATGTGGACGCGCTGCCATGGATACGTTGACTTGGGCCACGACAGTGGCGGTGCTTTGGGTGGACTCTTGGCTGCAACTGCACAGTGACGGCACGCTTTCACATGCGCAGCGATATCCGAGTCGATAGACGGCCAGTAAACGAAGCTGCGCGCAATCGCTTTCATGCGCTGGATACCCGGATGACCACGATGGAGATGGTGTAGGCAACGCATCCGGAAATCGGTCGGAATCACTAAACGTTCAGCAAACATCACGCACCCTTGAACCGTAGATAGCGAATCACTTCGGTTGAAGAATTGCTGGATCTCACGGTCCGAAATTGCCGTTTTTAACTGTGGCCAACCTTGCTGGACGAAGCGGTAGACCTTGCTAAGTACAGGGTCGAAACGGGTGGCGTGCTGTATTGCCCTGAAACTGAGAGGAAGTGCGTTAACTGCATCTAATGCAATGGATCTTACATCATTCTCCGTGATGATGCTGGCTACGACGAAGTCTTCCTCTGGTTTGACGTGTTGATCGATCGAATTTTGTTGTGTTTACGTAAACAATGTTGAAGTCGTAGAGCAGCAACTGTAAAGCCCAACGTTGTAGCCGGTTCGCCGTATAGACTGGGATGCCATTTTTCGACCCGAAGATCCGAAGAAGTGGAGCATGATCAGTTTGTAGTGTGAAGCTCTGACCAAACAGCATCTTGTGGAACTTGGTCACAACGAAGATAATCGCGAGCCCCTCACGGTCTGGCTGACTGTAGGCTTGCTCGGCGGCTGTCAGTGCTCTAGAAGCGTGCTGCACGACCTTAATCGACCCGTCTGGAAACTTGTGGCTAATGGTCGCAACAACTCCAACCAATGACCCATCCGCTGCTACCACTATCTCGCGTTGCGGGTTGTAGTGCGTCAGAAGCAAATCTGAAGTGAGAATCTGCTTGAAGGTGGAGAAGGCCTTGTCGCATTCCACTGACCAAACGAACTTCTTGTCGGCTTTGAGAAGCTCATCCAGCGGATATCGCAACGTACGCATACTCGGGACGAATTTCCCGTAGTAATTGATCGTTCCCAGAAACGATCGAACTCCAGAAACGTCTGTCGGTGCTGGCATGTTGCAGATAGATTCAACTTTCGCTGGATCCGGACGCAGACCTTGCCCGTCGATAAGGTGTCCCAGATACTTGATTTGACGCTGGCCAAACGAGCACTTTTCCGCTTTGATGGTGAATCCGAACTCCTGAATTCGACGAAGGACGGCTTGAAGGTTGCGCCAATGGTCCGCTTCGTCGACTCCGCCGACTAGAACATCATCGAGATACCCCGAAGTGCAGTTGAGTCCAGGGAGCATTGTGTCCACAAGCTGCTGAAACGCTCCGGGTGCTGCCTTAACTCCCGGTGGAAGCCGATTGTACCGATAGAGACCTCGATGTGTGTTGATGGTGAGCAACTCTCGACAGCTTTCATCCACCTCCACCTGCAAGAACGCATCTGAAAGGTCGATTTGACTGAAGACCTTGCAGTTCGCCAGCCTAGCGAAGATGTCCTGCGGTAGAGGAAGTGGGTACTGATGCGGCTGCAGAGCATCGTTGAGGCCCGTGGAGTAGTCACCGCAGATACGGATTGCACCACTTGCCTTACGAACAACGACGATTGGAGCTGCCCACTCCGAGAAATCGACCGGTGTGATGATGTTGGCACGTTCCAGCCGGTCCAACTCCGCATCGCCGGTACTGCACATGGCGTAAGCCACTGGTCTCTTCGGTCGGAACACTGAGGATTTACATTCCCTCAACGTGAACTTCACCTTGGCCTTCGAGCACAACCCTGGTTCATCATTGAACACCGCTGGAAAAGCTGCTTGGAGGGAGCTGATCGCAGTGTCGAGTTGGAGACTGATCTGCCTGCCGTTGACTTCTGCTTTCACAAATCTCCTACGCTTCCGGACGTTCTTCACCTGCACGCTTCTGGTTACCATCGGCTTGGACGAGTACCGCTTGCCTGGAGATTTCACCTTTTTGGCGCTTGAGCAATACCCGTCTTTGTGGCCCACCTGCCCACATTCCTTGCACCGATTTTTGAGGAAGGGGCAGTCCTTGGAACAGTGCATGGCGCCACAGTTCCAACAAGGCGTTGCTGGAACGGCACCTCGCTGATTCGGGGATCTTGAACCTGGTGATCCACGTCCTGAGCGGGAATGCTTCCCACCGAACTGCTTCAGCTTCAATGCTTGCACTGCTGTCGACGAAGACGCTGCCTCTATCATCGCCGTATCGTGCCTGAGGTTCAGAAGCCGTTGACATTCGTCCTACATCTGCTCCAGCGTGATGTCATTCCGCTCCTCGATTCTGCTCAGCAACCTGGTTCTGACCTCCGCATCGCTTTCCGCTTTCAGCTCGCAGACGAACACGAGACATTTGAACTGGTCCTCCGAAAGCTTCCCAAGTTCGAATTCGACACACAGTTTGTTCACCCGGCAGGTGAACGTTTTGTAGTCCTCAGTGACTTGCTTTGTGACTTGCAAGCACCGGTACCGTCTGCTAATCACAGACTCTGGCATACCAAACAAACTTTTCAGTTTACTCACCGTGTCGTCGAACTTCACCTCGTTGGGGCTTTTCGGTAGGATGTAACTGGTGTACCTCTCGTGCTCTGAAAGACCCAACTTCCGTAGCAGCAATCTCACCTTGGCTTGATCGTCGAGGCGAACGGCGTCTTTGGCGAATAAATCCTGATAACGTACGTACCATGCAACAAACGTGACGTTTTGATCCGGCTCGTACCGAAATTTGCGGATGTTACTCGCCAGCGAATCGAGAATTTGCTCAGGGTTCGTCGGCACTTGAATGTTGATAGCCGACATCGCCGCCCGAAACATCTGCTCCTGCTGTTTCAAAAACGCCTGTTGCTGCTGCATCTGCATTTGCATCTGTTGCTGCATCTGCTGTTGCATTTGTTGTTGCATTTGCTGTTGCAACTGCTGCTGCATTTGCTGAAAAAAATGCAACATCGCTGGATCTATCGATGGAATGTTTTGTTGTTATTGCTGCTGCTGGTGGAGGTGAGGTTGTGTTTGCTGGAGCATCGGCGGACGGATGATTGGGTTTAATTGCGGCTGGGTGTTCACTCCCGGTTGCTGGTTTTGTACTGCTGGATCCTGCTGCAGTCCATTTCCCGGCACTGATTGTTGCTGGGGTTCACTCCCAGGTGAAAACATACTGTCGTCCGCAATTCTTCTCCTCTTTCGTGAACGAAACACTTTCGCTCACTCGCGTGAAATGTTCTCAAACAATTTCGTTTTTCCGACGTCGCCACTGTTACGAACGCGCTAACGGTGTGGCTGTGTACATCATGTAAACTAGCAAATAAAACTTTATTTAAATGACGAACTTAAAGTATACATTGACTTGCGGGAAGCGCACACGATACAACATATCGAACGTATCTGATGTGTTGTTCCTCTTTCTTATGCTGGTTCGCGCATCTACGGGTGACAGCTTAGCTGCTACTAGTGAGCTCAGCAGTGTTGGTGTTGGTAGTGATCGTTAGGGATGTCCATGTTCCCAACACTAATTGACTAAAGTATCGTACCAAACCCATAATTGACTTGTTAACTCTGAAATCATGGATTTATTTGATGTTTTCTGCTCGATAGGCCCAAAATGGGCGATTAGACCGAAGTAGTTCTCTATCCTATTTTTGAAAGAATAGAATCTGAGCCAACGGCAAGTTCCGTGTGGATTTTGAGGAAGTATCTCAACTTTCAAAACAGCTCTGTTCTGGATATGAAAACGCTGAAATCCCTATCAGAGAAATTGAAAATCCTCAGTGGGAAATCACCTCTGGATCAGCTTTTGGTAGAAATCGTTATATTCATCACACTTCAACTGCGGATACATTTGGATCAAATTAAGCAGCAGGCTTCGGAGGTAGCCGAGCCGATCATTGAATTGTGCAAATCGTTGGTCAAATTCAGTAAATACTGCCCCAGGAATCAAGCCCAGATTTGCTCCCGCTGTGGAAGCTCCAGTTGGAATTTTGTGAATTACATTTCAACGATAGTTATAAACTTAGCGATGACCATGTCCAAGGCCGGGCAGGAAATCAGTCCAGAACTGGTCGGATTGGTCAATGGATTTCTGAGGAATAAAATGCTAACTCTGGACGATTAGGGATGCGAAAAGAAGCAATCGCTGCTGGACTCCGGGTTGTGATTTTTGATCATTTGGATACGGGTTGCTGTGTAAAGGGTGATACGGTCAAAATTTGGTCAATATCAACTTGACGTATTTCTTTCAATTTTGCATTTAAAAAACCTGAACACCCCTCATTTTGAAGGTGTGTGTGTGTAGAATGTTGCTCCTATTTGGATTTTGGAATTCACTCTTCAGTTGTCAAAATGCCGTCCAAGCAAGAAGAGCAGCGTATCAAAATTTTGCTCGCGCATCGCGAAAATCCGAGCTACTCGCACGTAAAGTTGGCAAAATCGCTAAAAGTTGCCAAATCAACCGTTACAAATGTAATTAAAGTGTTTGGGGAACGTTTGTCGACAGCCAGGAAGTCTGGATCGGGGGGAAATCGAAAACCGGAAGCCGCTGAGACGACAAAGAGAGTTGCCGGTAGTTTCAAGCGAAACCCTAACCTCTCTCTCCGAGATGCCGCAAATAAGCTGGGTGTATCGTCTACAACCGCGTATCGAGCCAAAAAACGAGCCGGACTATCGACTTACAAGAAGGTAGTAACTCCAAATCGCGATGATAAACAAAATACGACGGCCAAAGCGCGATCCCGGAGGCTGTACACGACGATGCTGACGAAGTTTGACTGCGTGGTAATGGACGACGAAACCTACGTCAAAGCCGACTACAAGCAGCTTCCGGGACAGGAGTTTTATACGGCAAAAGGAAGGGGAAAGGTAGCAGATGTTTTCAAGCACATGAAACTGTCAAAGTTCGCAAAGAAATATCTGGTTTGGCAAGCCATCTGTACCTGTGGCTTGAAAAGCAGCATTTTCATAGCTTCCGGGACTGTCAACCAAGAAATTTACGTGAAAGAGTGTTTGAATAAACGTCTGCTGCCTTTCCTGAAGAAACACGGTTGTTCCGTACTGTTTTGGCCGGATTTGGCATCTTGCCATTACGGTAAAAAGGCCATGGAGTGGTACGCCGCCAACAACGTGCAGGTGGTTCCCAAGGACAAGAACCCTCCCAACACGCCAGAGCTCCGCCCAATTGAGAAATACTGGGCTATTGTCAAGCGGAACCTAAAGAAGACCAAAAAAACTGCTAAGGGCGAGCAGCAGTTCAAGGCAAACTGGCTTTCTGCGGCGAAGAAGGTGGACAAGGTGGCTGTACAAAATCTGATGGCAGGGGTCAAGCGTAAGGCCCGGCAATTCGGATTTGGAAAAGCGGAAGCCTAACTGAATATTTTTCCTGAATTTTATACTAATTGAACTTGAAAAAGAAATTTAATTTGATTTTTTAAATAAACGATATCACCGATTTACACGCGTTTTCCCTTGACCAAATTTTGACCGTATCACCCTTTAGCTACTCCCCGAAAGAGAAATGCTGGACCTTGCTCGGTTGATCGTCGACTTCAAGTACAAATACGGTTCGATTTTCTAACGGATAGTTATTTGATAAGACTCGTGGAGAACTGCCTTTAGGATACGTGAGTCTGCTCGGCTGCATTTGATATTAAATTCGTAAAACTATTGACAGTGCTTCGAGATGTTGCTGACGACTCCAAAGACGTGGACGAAACAATTTATGCGATTATGAACTTTCAACTAAGCACCAATACCGAACCAATTCGTTGAATATTACAACAGATAAGCTGCACATAACGTATACACACTAATCCAGTCAGTAATGTTTTTACTTGGTTTTTGAATTGCGGACTGTACGATAAAAGTTTAAAACACTGCAGAAAATTCAAAAATATGAAACTTATGCCGAACTTGTACAGATATAGTTCTGTTAATCTCATTTCTTTTTTTCTTTCTGCCTTTGATTTGTTTTCCGTCGATCTGGTTTTGCGTGCTGAGCACCAATGCTACCGACGCCAGCGTGCTAGCTCCCAAACCTGGACCCTATCTATCGACTCATCAACTCATGAACCGGGGACGGCTTCACTTTCCTTCCGAAGGATTTCATTTCAGGCGATTTCATTGGTTCAGCAATTCAAAAACCCAGTTAACAATACTGACTCCTGTAAAATAATCTAAGTGTGTAGGACATTCCGCAGGCTGTGTAATATTACGCTTTGCGATATACACCGATTTTGCTAACAACATTACATGAACGGATGTAACATTGAAAGGGAAAATGGTGCACGACATTCGAAGGAACGCCGAAAACATGCGCACAGCTAAACGAACAGATGGAGAATCGCAATTGCTGTGATCAAAGTGATTGGTGAGGCAGAAGGAAACAAGTCAGCTCTTTCATTATCACGACGTTCTTATTTATTTGTCTGCATCAACAGGCTGTGTATAGCCCCAATGATGATTTAAGTAACTTTTATAGGGAAGTCAAAAAATAAAAACTAAGAATACATATATAAAACACACAATCATTCACGGTTAACTGTGCCAGAAAAGAACGATGAGAAGTATCTTCGTAGCAGCTGTCGAGGCATATGGAAATCGAAGATGCCCGAGACTCGATTGAACACTCGTTGCATCCGACCTATTGCACCGTTCACGCCATAGTTTGTGCGCTGAAGTGGCAATCTCAGCATAACGTTGTTACGTAGCGCACGGGGTTGGACGTTAATGTTGACTTGCCCCAAGATTGCACTGCAATCAATTCTACTTTGTAAAGTGTCCGCAATGAACAGGGCCCTAGAGGTGTCTCTTCTAGTTCGGAGAGGCTCCAGATCAATCAGCTGGCAACGACTTTCATAGCTGGGCAGATGAAATGGGTCTCTCCAAGGCAGCTTCGGCAGAGCGAATCGAAGAAAACGGCGTTGAACCACAAACGAAGTGACAGACGGAGCGGCTCGAAAACTTTGGTGACTAACCTGCTATTGCAATTTTTCAGTGTACCACATGGCAACACCACTACTACTGGATTGAACCACATGGCAACACTACTACTGTATTGTACTAGCATTTTCACCAAATGTACTAGAATGTTTTGGTTATATCTCTTTCACTCTACTTAAAACTGAAATGCATAAAAAAATTACAAAATGATACGCACTCTTTGCACACTGTCAAAGAATCATTGTACACAAAATCAACTTTGTGCTTAACCAAAACAAAAATACTATCCCATCTGGTGGATGATGGCACAAGCTTCTAATCTAATTTAATCTAATCTGATCTCACACTTACGCAGCCAATACTTTGAAAGCATCCTGGAAAATGACGGCTTCACGAATCCATCATTTTTCTTGTCAACGGCCAGGCCAACTGCGCAGCATGTGCCGCAGAGAGGATTTCAAGGAGTCAAGTGATGTCAGAAATGAATATCTGAAAGCACTCCACAACCTGAGATCAAGGGAAAGGAAGAAAGCGTGGACCTCCCGTACCAAACGCTTCCAGTTACAATTGAATGTTTTTGAATATGTTTTCGTTGGGAGCATAATTGCTATAAAATTTGTCTGTGTCTTTGGATGAACTTTTGGCATTTGAACCAAAATCCAGGCTATTTCTGGGTTAACATTTAAAACAAGCGGAAGAACCATCCGTAAACGACAGCTCCAAACACAAACCCTTCAACCATCAAAAACACACCCACGAAATATAACACCAGCATCTGATAGAGCAAACTTTCTTTTTCGAAAGGCCCCGACAGTCCGCGTGGGCACCATCTAAATTCAAAGAAACCCGCGTCAAAAGCCACTGCCCTCAAACGGTCGTTCCGCCCACTTCAAACTCAACCCAGATTTAATGCCAAGGTTATAGCGCCTTATCTCGCTCTCTGGAAATATATGGAAATGTATAGGAATATATGGAAATATACAGATTTATATATATATATGTAAATAAATAAAAGAGAGAAGAAAAAAAGAAATAAGATCACACAAAAGTCATGAAAAAGAAACGAATATGATAACGGAACAAATAAACTGTTGTTTTTATTTATTTAGTGTATGCAGCGTATTTTCCCAAATAGAAAGAAAGTCAATGCAGTGCTAACATTTGAAAACGGCGCAAAAGCCATTTGTAAACAAATGGTTTGTGGGCCCTTTACTCGCTTCCCGAAGAACGCCCACGCAAACCAACAGCATCGTCAGGAAGGGGAAAATTTCCCCTACCCGATGTTGCTGTTGTGTCGCGTGGGTGTACTTCAAGTAGTGAGTAAAGGGCCCACAAACCATTTGTTTACAAATGGCTTTTGTGCCGTTTTCAAATGTTAGCACTGAATGGTTGAATCCAGCATTGATAGAACTTAAAGACAAATCGGCAACACTTCCCAACCTCGCACACGAAAGATGGGCCAAAGCCGCTAAGGCTGTGAACCATTTGCCGAGTTAAATTTAACTCGTGGTTAAAAGTGACATTTCGAAAGTTATTTTCTATGTTCGAAAATCCCCGTGCTGTCGATCGACCGGTTTTCGAGCCACGGTTGTCAAAATTTAACTTCTTGTCTGTCAGAAATAACCATGCTCGGATAGCAGGGTTAATCGATAACTTTTCATCTGTCAAATTTTAACCAAAAGTTAAAATAATCCACCAAATGGTTCAGAGCCTAAAGCAATGAAACATATTTCTCGATGAACATTTCAAATGGTCCTATCTGCTTTGATCGATTCTCTTCATCGACTTTCTCTTTTGATATCCTCGCCTACGCAAATGCATTTGGTACTATTTTTGCCACACAGTTTGATAGCAGAAGTTCTTATCTTGTACTTAGAACGTTGAACACAGCAGGGAATGCTTTTGAAGTTGAGTTATTAATGGAAGAGAAAGTCGATGAAGAGAATCGGTCAATGCAGATAGGACCTTTTGAATTGTTTATCTAGATTTACTGTTAATCAGTCTGCCTTGACTGGTTCAATTTAAAACGGCTCCTTTCACGCTAAGAAAAAAGTATGCATTAATGTTTAAATTTTAAACAGTTTCGAGAAAACCCGCACATATTCATAAAATGAATAAACGCTGTTTACTCATCGGATGAATAAACGCGTTTTTCTCGAAAGTGATTAAATTTTAATCATTAATGAATAAAGATGTTTTTCTCAAAAGTGGTTAAATTTTATACACCGGAAGGATTTTAAATGGTTGATTTCTCATATTTTCAAAATAATTTATTATGATAGCAATAAAATAAAAAACCAATAAAAAGTTATGTGTATTTCTTGATGAATAAACACAGTTATCAGGTGCACAATTATTATTAAAATATGATGATCGTGGGCATACGGCAATACTCACACATGATTTCCATTGCCCGGAACTATTTGCGCCACGACGTTCTGCAGTATATCGATGAAATAGATCATGCTCTGTATCACAGATGATCCCGCAGTCAGCCAAACCCGCGGTGGGTGTACACGCTAACTTGAAAGTACCCATTAATGGTTGAAAAATACCCATTTTGAAGAAAAGTGGCTTAACTCATTAAATGAGTAAATTTTTTACCCATTAATGAGTATCTGTTACCCATTAATGAGTAATTGTTAATCATTAATGGGTAACAGATACTCATTAATGGGTAAAATTGTTTAATCATTAATGAGTTAAGCCACTTTTCTTCAAAATGGGTCTTTTTTACTCATTAATGAGTACTTTCAAGTTAGCGTGTAGACGAAGTCTTGTTGATTGTATCGGTCGGTGCTCCGCCAGTGGTCCATCTGCGATGATACCTTGCCATGTCGATGATGTAGTAAAGCCGTTTCAGCCTGCTGGAAGGAGGACGATTTAGTCTGATTCAGTCTATAAGCGAAGCATTGTGGTGTTAATACCATGGCAAGAAGAATATTTACAGTAGTACTTACTGCTTGGGAAAGACTGTAATGAACCGGAAATCATGTTGGGAAAGGTCATTTTAGTGATTGCTTTTCCATTGAAAGTTGTTTCCATCTCTCCAAAGTCGGAAACGGAAAAAACTTCATTTTCGGTCCGCCACTCGATTGCGAAGGAAGTAGCAATTCCTGATTCCCACTGCTGGCGACGTTGATGGCTTCTTCTGGTAGTTCTCACCGAACTCTAGAAATGAAAAGAGAATGATAAATTACTATTAAATTGTATCTAATATACTATAAACAATATATCTACCTGCGAAAAAGTTGATCAATGATGGCTGCCGCGTTTTCTAAAAATGATTGTTGCCAAGTTTTTTTTCAACCAATAGTGAATAAAATTTAAACACTTGTGTTGAAAAATGGTTTTCTCTGGAAGTGTCTAAATTCTATACACTTTTTTGCTATAAATTTCAACCACTCTATGACAGCTCGAACAAGCTCCCAAAAGTGGTTAAAAAAATAGTCATCAATGCATAAACTCGTTTTTCCGTGTTCACCCTGCAGTAATCCAAGCGTTTCATACACGCTAAGAAAAAAGTATGCAATAATGTTTAAATTTTAAACAGTTTCGAGAAAACCCGCACATATTCATAAAATGAATAAACGCTGTTTACTCATCGGATGAATAAACGCGTTTTTCTTGGTAATGGTTATATTTTAATCATTAATGAATAAAGACGTTTTTCTCGAAAGTGGTTAGTACTTATACACTGGAATGTTTTGTGTGTTTTTTTTGTTGTTTTTGTGTGTTAACCTGTGTTGTAAGAGCTGATTCATCGATTGCGATGAGGATGTATCTCGTTGGTTGTGTGATTCCGGAGGCGTCTGCGGGCTGCTGTGGAAGAGGTTGGATTATTTACAGGACTTGAACAATCTATAGATATACCTACCATCTTACCTTTCGCCATCATCTTCCGGTCCAACAAGTCGATTGATTGACAGCGGAGCATCTCCGGAACCAACCGATAAACTTCGTATTCTTCGTGTACTCGATGTAGTTCTTGGTGTCAATCGCCGGCACGACCTGCACTTGTCCGTAAGGAACTGGTGAACTGCTGATTGCGACATTTTCATTATCTACATAGTAAAATACAAAACAAAAGGGAAATGCTTACGTTTATAATTGTTGTTGGTGGGCTACCGCACCATGAAAATGCTGTAAATAGAAAGAAAATTATAATTCTAAATTGTTTATTAACATTATTTGTCTATAATTACTATACATGTATTTTACCATTGAACTAACCTGTGACGAAGTTTGTCAATGATAACCGCCATGCTTGCAGAAAATAAATTGACAAGTGTTTTTTTTAGCCACTAGTGAATAAAATTAAGACACCTGTTGAAGAATGGTTTTCTCAGAAAATGTCGAAATTGTATACACTTTCCTGCTATAGATTTTAACCACTTTATGACAGCTCGAACAACTTCTAAAAGTGGTTAAAAAAAGTCATTAATGCATAGACTCGTTTTTCCGTGTAGGTGAAACATTTCGAAATTACCTATGACACTGACACATACCACAGCCTTTCACTGTGAAACCAAAACTCACCATTCACGCTAAACATGTATTACCTAGAAACCAACATCAACAAACCAACAACAACAGCAAAGTTGGATTTGTTTAATCGCGCGACCGGCTTCGTGATCTACTAGCATACCTACTGTCCAAGGTTGTTAATCGACGTCTTCTGATTTACGCCTGCTATGCAGATTTCCCATTGCAGATGTTATCAAGTTATCGATTAACAACCCTGATACTGTCTAACATAATCGTAAACCTTCACCGTTCGGAAGTCATTACTTGTCTGCCACTCAAAACCAAAAGTTGTAAAATATGGATCCATACAAATGTCACCAGTACTCCTGTAGATTTTCTGGAAAATCCACAAAAACACGAGTGACACCCACCCAAACTCGAGCAGAATGCCACCCATTCCCGAGCAAATCCACCCCCACAGCTCCCGAGCAAACCGTATCCAAACTCGAGTTGATTATTAATATTATTTTGTCTGATTTTATATTCACCACAAAGCCAATGCGCTATAAAAAACTACGCTAGGTGGCAGCTCAATATGCGAAACTTTTCATTTCGTGCGGTTGTTGTCATAGGTTTTGCGCGAGGGGGGCGACACATCTGGATTATCTTCTTTTCATCATTAATCACACATATCTTCATATATTTATTTACCGCACGCTATCTGTTTATATCTGTGCCATCTACTTCCATCTACTCTCGAATCTAGCATCTTTTGTAACATCACTCGCATCGTCATCGAAGTAATCACAGAGACCGTCGAACAAAAAACAGCAAACGTCAGCAATGTTATTTGTTTACATATTACTGCGGCTCGATAATAGTGTTGTGAAAAAGTGTTTAACAGAAAAGGTAAAGAAAACATTTCTACATCGAATTAATGGTCGCTTAGAAGCATCAGTTGAAGTTGCAAAAGATTGTGAGATTGATACTCGGAGAAAAATTGTAAGATCCAATGAAACTGCCACATACATCAATGTTTGAGTTCGACCTATTTATTTTCTAGAAAAAAATCTTTCCCAATTGCCAATCAATTGCCGAAAAGCCGATAACCGGTTTCAACTGGCCGTGAATAAGACATCCAACAAGAGTATTATTATTATTATTTATCTTTATTAGGGAGGCTTTCAGCCTTGGGCTGGTTCGCCTCCAATCCAACAAGAGTATTCAACCAGTCGATTTGGACGCTCAAAATGTTAACACTCGTATCAGCCACATCAGGACACTCATCTGTATCACCATCGGATCACTACAACATTTTATACCCAATCGCTGTTGAACATACTAGCAAAATGAATTGATTAAGACAAGCAATTTCCAGTTCTAAGAAAGTATTTTTTTAATCTTTATAAACGAGATTTTTAGATTGAGCTTCGAACTTTTTTTTGTCCTAAGGAATTTATTTTCTCAGTGATGAGTTATAACAAGAGAAATCATCCGTTCAATGACCTGATCAGAACATCCCTATTGAGGTGGCAAAAGTTACGCCGTGTGAGGTGACTCTCTGTCCAAATCAAATGGAGGGTCACTTCACACGACGTGATTTTTCTCACCTCACTAGTGACTCACAGAATAGGGATGCTTGTTCCAATCAGCAGCTAAATTCCGGGCATACATTTCATCTAAGAGGAATAAATTTCTACATTCTACTACGTGTTTAAGTATTTCCTTCCATTACTATTTTAGCAAATCTACTGCATGCTTCAACGGTCATCTCTCTCTGGAAGGGTCAGTTTATTACGTAATTCCTCGTAACTCGAATACTTGAAACATTGACTCTGCACTGTTCGGCAAGCAGGGTCTGGTCAATCTTCAGATCCGTCGTGTACTCCGGAAGCCATTCCCATGCACCGGACGTTTTTTACTTGTTCGTCACCTTATGTTATCGCTGTGGCAAGCAGATAAAATAATAATGTATGTATTTTATTGTTTGACCTCACCTTTCATGTTACTTAAACCATCATTGGGACATTATTGTACCTTTTGATGTTAACAAATAAAAAAATTGTTAAAACAGGTTAAAATTGTACAATCATTCAACTGATTTTTAATCTAGGTACGGTAGAAGCAGAATTCCGAGATAATGATTTGTATGGTGTAGCCTGTACTGTGTAGGACTGTGATGCAAGATGCAAGTCCAGTGCATAGCTGCCTCGGCTACAAAGTACACGTTGCTCGTAACACCACTGATCAATGAAATTCATAAACTCTCATAATATATTAACCTATTTAGGTTAGCGACTGAAAGTCAATTTTTTTTTATTTGTTTTTATTTGTTTGTTATATATTATCCTATATTATCTGTAACATAGTCCTTTTGTGAGTGGATCGGTTGCCTCCTGTTATCATCGACAATCCACACGATTGTATAAATACGAATATCCCGTTTGCATGGTGCACTGACGTCCGCTGGCTGTCGGGCGTAGTTCCGGTGCTGCTGCTTGTAGGTCCAATAGGTGAGATCATGGGTGTGGGGGCAGGGGTAACGTGCGATGCATTAGAATTCATCACTCGACAGTGACGATGGAGGCGTACGAGGTAAACCGAAGCGGTGTCAGGTACGAACGGTGTGGATGATCTGCTGGTAATGGTTTTACGTTGGTATGATGGCGATCAGTTAAGGAGCTTTTGAGCTTGTTCTTCGAAGCAGATGTTAGCGGGAGGGTATTTCCGCGTATTTCACTTTGCAAATTGATCTAAAGAAATTTGAATGTTCATACTATCGTAATACAGGCTGTATTGTAAGCAGTTTTACCTACCCATGGTTTTGTTAAACCAATACCTACAATACCTTTTGCATTTGCTCCACAGCAGCCTGAAAACTGACTGCAGGACGTGAAGTCGTGCTTCATTTCTGGATTACATCACCGGATGTGGTTCTTAGAAAATAGGTACCTTTCTTTTTTTTCTTTCCTTTATTTAACGTCGGTCTCTATTCCGCAATCTAGTGCCAATCACCGACGGACATCGATTGTCATCCATTGACGACAATCGAATGTGCAGGAAGGCAACTTCCACACCTGCGCAGGATATCGCACCCATTCAACACACATGGGCCGGGACCAACGGCTTTACTTCCCTTCCGAACGAAGACGTGACCAGAGATTTTTATGCCTCAGAAAAATCCCACCGACCTCGACTGGGATTGAACCCAGACCCATTGGGGTGTTAGAAAGCAGTCACGCTTACCACTACACCACCGGCGCCGGCTAGAAAATAGGTACCGTCCTGCTGAAGTTCTAGAGCATTTCGGAAACCTTACAGAGTTCTCAGCAGCTTCAAGCCAGTTTCTCTCGATCTTGAAATGTGCCGTGTAATTGGGCAATCACTTCTTTATCGTCGGCCAATGATGTTCACCTATATGATGTACTTCGCAGCACTTACACTTTTGTATACACTGCTGCCGGGGTTTTTTGTTAACAACTTCTGGAAAAGGCTTCGTTATGAGGATTATCGCTAACTTTGCGTAATAGAGTGAATGACGGGTTGTAAAAACGGCTGATAAATTAATCAACGCACACTGTGTTCAAACTCAGAATAATTTTTACTCGATAAGTTTGTTATTGCTGTGTTGCCATCTACCTGAAAATCTACTTCAATTGTGTACATCTTCTGCAGCAACGAAAAAGTAGATGCAGCAAATAGGGGAAACGCTCCTATAGTTGCGGTACGTTAGAAGCGTTAGGTTCCTATAGTTGTGTATTGAGTCTCCATGCACAACTATAGGAACCTAACGCTTCTAACGTACCGCAACTATAGGAGCGTTTCCCCTACTAGAGAGTGAAATCTGATAGAAATACACTGATCCAAAATAAGAGATAAATATTGTTTACTATCTACATGCCATTTTAGATGTGTCGCCCCCCTCGGTTTTGCGTGTTATTGTTTATGCTTTCCTTCACTGTTTGCTGAACTTCCCCAACAAACAATTTGAGCTGATTAAAAACTGAATAAGCTATTTTTTAGCTGAAGAAGCATATTTTGGCCTGAATAGGCTTTTAATCAGCTTGCAATGTTTGTTGGGTCGTTACCTCGTTCGATACGTACCTCGATTTAAATACCTTTTTTTTACAATAATAATATACTTATCTCCGCTGCTTATGCTGAAGAATACCAGTAATTTCCTTAGTACATACTACATCGGTCTCATCATATGACGAAGGTTGGTATCTATCCATTGTAAAGTGATGCAACCAGGTTTACAGCTCATCACATCCGTCCTGCTTTCGCATCTGCTTCCAGCTGACATCAAAAAACTGCACGAAGCCGGTTTGCGGCAACTGCACGAAAACCCGCAGACGGGCGGATACCTCCTTTTTCCTCCTGTACGCCATTTTGCTCGAACCACAGTCACTCGTTTTCACTTTAAAAATCCGCTACGTTACAATAAAACAAGCCTAAGGATGCTGATCATCGCAAAGAAGCTTCACTCGCTACGTTTGTTCTTCGCAACTGCGTAGTAGCAGCAGTGAAAATACGATTCAACCGTCTAGCCCGATCGGTTATGCGAATGGAGTCATTCGGATCATTCCGTCTCTTCCATCTTCCTCGTCATTCGCTGAGCTACCACTGATATACATTTACCCAAGCGTCTCTCACTCTCAAGTTTGTAGCAGCGCGATTCAGAGAAGCATTCTTCGGGAACGATGCTGTTCGGTAGTGAATCACCTAATTTTACATTCTTCATGAAGAATATGTGCTGTTTATTCTTCATGAACGTGTAAGTATAGGAACAAAAAAAAGCTTTGGTGGCTGCCAGTATCGAAAGGCGCGCTTGATTTGATATGACGCTATTTAATACAGGAATCCCCAGAAGAGTGCTTTTTCTTGACAGTCCTCAAACCATTCGCACTGATTTTTTGTAGATGACTTGTTAATGATCGACTCTGAACTCAAACAAAAAATCAGCTTGGTTGGTTAGAAGGCAGCTGAGAAATAACGGCAACACTCTTCGGGGGATGACTTTATATGAAACCGAGCAACTTGTTGAATTATGCAACATGAAACAGATTTATGCGGATCCCTGTAATGTTAAATAGCTGCAATTAATATTCTTGTGTCTATCAGAAAGGAACCTGGAACATATAAAAAGTTTTAAGGTCAATTCACATATGCATGGGAAAACGGGAACGGAACGGGATTTGCGTTGATAAGAGAGAGAAACGCCCGTCCCCGTTCCCCAGTTCATATATGAATATACCATTAATCGGATTTAATTGGAAGTTGAAGAGCGTTCAAACTAATTTGTGAGCCAGTTGATTTTTAGCCAAACATATTACCGTAACGTCACCATTCACCGCTCATGCTCCATTCACCACTCATTGCATACGTATTATCATTATGTATATCCAACTACAACAAATATCAATAGCTTTAAGTGGCGCCAGTGGTGTAGTGGTAAGCAAGACTGCCTCTCACTTCAAAGGGCCTGGGTTCAATCTCAGTCGGCACCGTCGGTATTTTCTGAGGGATAACATCTCGGAAGGTAAGTAAAGCCGTTGGTCCCCGGTCCATGAGTTTGATGGGTCGATAGGTAGGGTCAAAGTGAGGGAGCTGCCTCCCTGGCGTCGGTAGCATTGATACTTAATACGGAAAATAGATCGACGGAAAACAAATCAAATTGAAAAAAAAAAACAATAGAACAATAACAATAGTATAATTACAAAAACAATAGCATAATTACACAATTACAATTACAACAGTATCATTAAACATCATTTGCTATAGTGTGCAAGTTACGAGAAGAATAATAAAAAGAATTATACAATGTGTGGTGAAAGGAGACACGTGAGCGATGGATGGCAACCTTACGGTATATTGAAATTTTTTTTTTCACTTTTTGGTACTGCCTGCTCATTTGTAAATATTTAGTAAACCCGCCGCAACTTGATATTCTGTAAGCCGATATCGAGCTATTGAACCATAGTAAAACCATAGAGGTAACTCTAAGACCAGAAGGTCCCGAAGAAACGTGCTCAACTTTTTGGCTCAGCTCTGGTACTCTCTTCGGTCCCAAGCTAATCGATGCACCCCTCGAAACATAGGAAAATTCACGAACCCCTCATTTTATCTGTCAAACTTTCATAACAAATCAAAACAAACATAGTGTAGTGCTAGAATTTTTACAGGAATTGGGTACGTTAATCGATGTACTTGGGATCGATAGGCTAGTCCAGTGTGAGCCAATTTAAAATCGTTAGTTTCCACCGGTTGGTAAAACGATTTTCATGACTACTACCAACAATCAATACGAAACTTACGATTTTAAATTGGCTCACCACTTTAGTAGCCTATTGGTCCCAAGCAAACGATTAACGTACCCTATTCTAGTCGAAATTCTAGTACTACGCAATGTTTGTTTTGATTCGCTTTGAAAGTTTGACAGATAAAATGAGGGGTTATTGGTTTTTCCTATGTTTCGAGGGGTGATTCGACAAGCTTGGGACCGAAGATAGTACCAGAGGTGAGCCAAAAAGTTGAGCACGTTTCTTCGGGACCTACTTGTCTTAGAGTTACCTCTATGCTACTAAAGCGCTCTTCTAAATTGATTAACTATAACACCATGGTCTCTTTAACCTTCGAAACAAGGCGTCTTTCATGCGAACGCTTGTATCGGCGAATGTTACATATAATTTCGAGGTTATTCTAGTCCTCTCTAACGGAGGAGGTTTAAGATGATAACAATGAGATTTTAGATGTTTCCAACGAAAAAGTAGAAGTGTCTGTGCCTAGGGGCACGAACGGAAGCTTGACGTAGGACCGCTAGTGGACGGAACAAATGTGAAGAGCATTTAGTTCTTTTATTGATCAATTATCTATTATCTCAACTCTTTCCGTTTTTGAATTGTAGTCGTACCAAATTTGTAGTATTTTTTTTTTCAAAGGGAAAGTTGATTAAGAGAATCAATCAAAATCACTTGCACCCCTGCTTCCAAGTTTGGTTACAAGATTACAACTCTGGAGAGCATTGTGTGGTCGTTGGGGGCTTGTGGTTCTGAATATGGACAAACAAGCACAGATAAATTCTATTCCAACTCTTTACTGATGTAAGTTTGATGGCCCTGAAAAGGACCGTTTTATTGAAGAGGACATCCATAGCCACTTACGCTTGGCGTGTTTAGTGTAGGTGACAGCATCACGGACCTCATTTTCCAGGAACACCTTGAGCACACCTCGTAGATCAGACCGGAGATACGTTTGACACCACCACGGCGAGCAAGACGACCGATGGCGGTTATCTCGAAGAACTTTGCGATGACGCTTGGCGCCTCCTTTACCAGACCTTTTCCTCCTTTGCCACGACCAGTCAATTGTTGCTTGTTAGGTGTGAAGGAGTGGACTAGCCACCACTACTGCTGTTGCTGTTCACCACGCCGTCCGAAGCGAAAATGAGCTAATGCCATACAGCAGCGCTCTTTTATATCTTTTCAGGTTAAAGCAGAATTATGTGCAACCAAGTGATATAAAAGCTACAAAGACTCCTCCCATTATGAGTAGTTTGCTATCAAGTAGCGACACTGGCTCTTTTCCTTTTGCGTACACGGCGAGTGTGCAAAATATTACGCAATTCCATCCTCCCTATTCGCACGCGCCCGAGGATCAAAGGCGAATGCCACTTCGGCTTGTTTCGTCTACTTACTACTCTCTGACGACTGTGCTGGGGAAGCAGCATATGCATGTAGGTAATTGGTGGATTTGTTAGTTAATTCGACGCTTTTGGACAATGCTGGACATTTACCAATTTTTCAATAGTTTCTTGTTGAAAATCAACATTCGAAAGCATTGTTATCGATACGTAGCCATATTTCTGATCGATTGGTGATAAAATTATTTAAATTGAACCAGGGGCAGCTAAGTTATTAACGTTCAAAATCTTTCTTAATTTGTTACATGTTCCATTTTCGGTTTTCACAAAGTGTACCCCCATATAGAAATCAAAGACGTAGCCCTACGTCAAAAGGTTCCACACAACTTCGGAAGATTGCAGGCGTTCCTGTAAAAGGGGCAGCAATAGATTTCGAGAAGATTTCAAACGTTTCTGACGGAGAAGGTTCTAGGTGATTTCAACGAGATCTTAAAGGTCCTGACGAATGAATTTCCAAACGATTTTGAAAAAAATCAGATCGTCCTAGCAAAGGAGGTGCTATAGGATTTCAAGAGACAGCTTGGTTTCAGACAGAAGAAGTTTCCAGCAGTTTTGAAGAAGATTTTGATTATGTTGCGTTTTTCTTTTCATTTGCATGTGTTTAATAACTGTTAGATACTCAATTCTGCTTTTACGCGATTTTTGTGACTCTATTGTTGATCTCGTGTGATCTCAATTTTCTACCAAGTTTAATGCAACTTGTTTCAAAAAAGTCATACAAAAAACAGATGGTATTATCAATGCTGTACTCACACTGCATAAGGGCAAAATAAAAAATAAAACCGAGTAAAAACAAAATTGAGTGTATATTCAATGGTAATTTGTCAATTTATTTTATTTCGGTTGAAAATATACTGTTCCTGCGTTTTGTGATTTTCTGTTATTCGATTAACAAGATCAAAGCTACACACTTAGAAATTATTACCGTATTCGGTAATTTTTTACCGAACTTTCAACAGCTGAACGTTCGGTAATCCGTTCGGTAAACGAAATAACTACCGAACGATCGGTAAACAGATTTTTGGATTATTTGTCAAAATGACCGAACAATTCGGTGATTTTCTACAGAACAATTCGGTAGCTATTACCGAACTTCCGTAAAACGAGAACGAAATAATTTTTTTAAATTATACTACTTTTTTCGATTCATTTGTATTGAATTATCTTTTTTCAATAATAGTTATTTGATTGTTTTTATTGAGAAAATTTTGTCAGGGGGGTTTGGTGCAATATTTGAAACGGATAATGGCTGGATGAAAATAGCGAGCAGGAGATACCCAGCATATGGGGTGATCGTTTGTGCCCTCCAAGAATGGTCTTCTGACAAATAGAACGGGTGATATTGTATTTCGGATGGTAAAAATTTCTTCGGTCTATAAAATAGTAATTGTTAAATGTTTGTTGTAAAATACTTCTGTTTATAATACTGTACCTGGTTCCATTCATCAGCACTTTAAGTTAGTTTATCCTCGAAGCACGGTTCACTTATAAATAAAGTTTCTTCACGGTTTGACAGTTTGTACAAACCGAAGTTCGGTAATCTGATTTATGTTTTACGGTTTGTTGGGTGATTTTTTTTACCGAACTCGGCTATTATGTCATTTTACAGTTCGTACTGTAATTTTTTTACAGAGTTCGTCACTTAAAAAATCAGACCACCGTTATTTCGGTAAAACTTTACCGAATATTGGTAATTTTTTTTATGATTTACCGAAAAATCTGTAATAATTTTCGTTTACCGATTATTTTCGGTAAAAAATTACCGAACAAGCCAAACGTAGCTGAGTGTGTATGGAAGTGGAATTAATGGGAAATAAAACAATATAATAAAAAAAAATCTTCAAAACCAAGCAAATTAGTTCAATTCTGCTTCTAATACATCAATCACCTTCGGCAACAGGGAATCATTCGCTTTCAGCAACATGACATCCATAATAGTTTTACCCTTTAGACGCGTTCTAGAATCAGTTATAACGAGTTTCAATTGACTGAAGAGCCTTTCGACGGTTACTTGCGTCGATGGTATGGAAAGCAATCCGATACATTCCAGCGTTCGTGAATTTTCGTTGCTTCCAATATCGAATGATATAGAATCGCTCTGGAACTTTTTCACTGCCACTTGAGGACGCCACTGACTCCTTGTTAACTCCGTGATGCTCTGAGGAAGCTGTTATTGTTATTTTAGGACGAGTTTCGAGTTTTATCACTTCTGACAAGAACGTGTCAGATGCTGCATTGCCGGACGATGAATGTCATGTCACTTTGCCCTCTTCGTGGGAATCTGCTGCTCGTTTTCACTCACACTACTTGCTGCCCGTACACACTTAATCTAGCTCGGTAAAATCTCCAACAGCCGATTACCTCGGCATTTGCTTTTGCCGATATCTCTGCAAAATATCTGTTTGTTAGCTGATATCTCAGCAAAATGTTATTTGTTAGCTGAGTTTCGGCAAATGTTTTACTGAATCTCAGCAAAATAAATTGCAGAACTGCTCGGCTGTTGGAATCTCGGCGAAACATTTTAAGTGTGTACAACTCTACGGTTGCTCTCGACAAAACCCAACCGACGAGCCACATCCGGATGGGCTGACATAAAATGCCTTTTAAAATTTGCTGGTACAAGCGTTGCCTGTTCATAAGCACATCTTCTATTTGAATCAATTTCGGCCAGACACCTGTGTTTTACAATACCTCCTGCTTCGGAAACCTCTTCCACCACTCCACTAATTTTTTTGTTTTAATGTTTCCCGACTCATCATGGCGAGTAAATTCAACTTTTCTCGTTCGCGACGAATGATGAACTAAACGCATCTTCATGAAGATCAAAGCATGTGAAGAAGAGTGAAGAACAGCGAAGAACGCTCGAGTCGATCACGCCACTCCGCTGCTCATGAAGCGAACGAGAAAGAGCCGAAGAGCACAAAGCATGAAGACTTGCGTTTTGCATCGACACTCATATTCCTCTCACACAGCCCACTCACCACGACTTGTTTTAACGCTTGTATTCGCTTCATTCGGGAGTTTTGTAGAGAAACCGATGCTTCGAATACCGTCGCAGACGATGAATGAATATAGGAGAAATGATGCGAATAGCAGTAACCTTGATCCTTACTTAAACGTATTTTTTGACGTATTGGTAATGGCGAACGTTATAGTTTATTTCGCAGTGCTGTGATAAAAATTCAATTAAGTGTGAAATTGTGCTTGTGGCGCGGTAAAGTTGATCCTACGCGTGCCCCGTAGTGACAATTTATTGGATAAGTAGGAAATTGCTGCTGCCGCTGGTTCTCGTTCAATTGTGTTTTTTCCTTCGCCCGGCAAGCTAATTTAGTAAGCTGCGGCTTTGTAAATTCCTGCTTTCGTTCGTTTTTACTTATGTCTCTGTAGTGTTGCATGTAAAGTTTATGTGTATAGGTGATATATATAACTGAGTGTGCAATATGTAATTTGGGGATTTTGGTAAGTGATTTGCCGGTTATCTGTGTGGGCAAGTGTGCTCGTGTATTTCATTGCAAGTGCACTACACTTACGCGGACTCAGGCAAAGCTTATCACAGATAATGCAAATGTTCTATTCAAGTGTAGTAATTGTCTGTCAGATCAGAGTTGTGACGAGCAGAATGTATCGGTTTCGGATACCCAAATGATTGAGGAAGCAATGAAGCACTTCAGGGTTGCCAAAAGCAAATCTGTATTTTTGCTTATAAAAATCTTTTTATCTGCGTATATTGCGTATTTCGCTCCAAAATGAACAAAGAAATGTTGGAAGTGCGGTATCGGCCATAAAAGTGCGCTTTTGCGTCAAATCGTGTTAGTACATTTTGCGCCGAATACATTAATAGCGTTATCGGGATTAAAACCGAGGATAATATCAGTTGGTGCTTACCGCCATAAGATCATTCTAGTATTAATAATCCAAAAAACAACGTATATATATGCAATTTGTGACGTAGGTAATTGGGTTGTTTAACTTCGAAAAATATACCGATTTGTATACATCATCTGATAGCGCTTTGTTTTCTGACCACAACGATATTTTTATCGATCGCGAAGACATTCATCTCGAATTTTAAATCAAGATTTAAATTTTTGATCTTTGACACTAAATCTATTCGTTGACAGCTCGCTCCCATACAAAGGGGCGCTAAGATCGAGGCTAAGATGGTGATTTTTGCTAATGTAATCGTACTTATTTAAAATAGTTCCAGTAGACCAAAATTGATGAAATTTTTGATTTAGATTCCATTTTTAATGCAGATAACGAATATGTATTTACCGCAATACCCTTAAGGGGTTACGCCTACCTGCAAACTTTCAAAAAATCATTTTTTTTTTTATTAATAATATAAAGTATATAAAGTCAAGAATATTTCCTTAAAAGATCAAGTTGATCCGATGAAAATTGTGAAAGTTATACGACGTACAAAAATATTCACTTATAGTGGACTAAACCCAACTTGAAACTTTAAACGCGATTATCTCGGAATCATATTTTCAAAACCGGTGCCAAAAATGTCTCGAAATGTATACATTCGATTCGTCTGATTCGTTTTGATTTCTGTTTAGTACTATTTTGTGCAGTCCACGATCGTTCGGATTTCGTCTATCACTTAATTTCGATTTTTTACAGCCGATCAAAGACAAATTTTAAGGATCAAAAATCGGCACTTCAACTTTGCAAGGCCGCCATTTTGTCAAAAAAATTAAAAAAAAAACCGAACGATCAAGGACTAATTTAACACATGCTTAACGATTTGGCATGGTTTTTTTTTTTATTTCAGATGATTACATCACAAACCGCAGTTGGCACCGCAAAAAGCGTTTTTTAGAACATCGTCCACGGAGAGCAGCCGTGCGGGGCACCAGGACCTCGTTTTTACAGCATCGACTGATAAATGTACCATTTAATGTGTGTTTAATAAACGGCAGAAAACCGATTTTCAATATGTTGCGTCGTTTTCGAGAAAAAAAATTCAAACTTTCGCTTTTTTTCGGTCTTGCAGGTAGGCGTAACTCCTTAAACAACCCAATTGCATGTATGTACAGTAGAGTGATGCAAAATTTGAAATTTTTGCTCCACAATACTTAAACGATTTCGAATCGGATCCTGACTAACCTCTCAAAATTTGAACCCATTTGGTGAGAAACTGAGATGGCACAAGCCATTTGAAGTTTGTATGGGAATTACTATGGTAAAACCAAGATTTTTATTCATGTCTATCTAATAATTCACCATATCGGTCTCCTTCAAAAGTACTTCAACTGTACTTGTAGGAGCATTTCCCAGCTACAACTTTGCTGAAGACCACTTTTTGATTAAATGCAAGGATCGAAAGTTATCAATGGTTCAATGCGGTGATGTCTTATGATCATGCTCAACCAACTGCTTAGCAGGCAACATTGGTGTTTCTGGGGCGTTGAATAGGACACAAAAATCATGGTTACTATGTCACACTGCAAAATACAGTGTTGCCTACAGAGCAGCTGATTGATCATGTCATAAGTTTACCAAATCTCGATTTACATAGAAACAATCTTTAGCAAAGTTGTAGCTGAGAAAATTTTCTATAAGAATGGCTACCGAATTGTTTCGCAGCTCAAGGAAAAAGACTAGAAGGCAATGAACAAAAAGTTGAGATTTCCCATAGTAATTTACATGTAAACTTCAAATGGCTTGTGCGAAGTCTGTTTCTAACCAAATAAGTTTCTAACACGATTTGAAACCATTTAAGCACTGTGGAGCGAAAAAGTCAAATTTTGCATCAGTCTAATGTACAGTGCTGCCATGCAGTTGTGTGTGCCCGATTACTTCAACCCGGTAATCCAGTTCATTGAGTTCTACACTCTCGTGGCAAGGTTACGGTAAAATGAAAGTAAGACTAACGCAAAAATTTTGCTGAATTAAAGACATACCTCAAAATATCTGTATATACTTTTACCCAATCAAAAAATCTGCATATCTGTATATACAGATTCTTGGTTTAAAAGCTGCTAGAAAATCTGTATAAATACAGATTATTCTGTATTTTTGGCATACCTGATTGTCTTCTGTTGCTGACTCTATCACTGGTATACGAAACAACTTTGCTGCTCAGATAGACAGTTGAGAATTGGCATGGAAAAAATGCAACAAAATTTGAACGATTCTTTAAGTTGCTTCGAAAAATTAATAAGTGTGAAACGGAATACGATGACTAGTTCATGTTTTGAAATTAGTACGGAAAAAAAAAATTAGCTGCAACGAATGGTGCATCTAGGACGGTTCATTCTGAATCGGACCGAAATCCCAGACGCAAAAAACGTAAATTTCAAAATAGTGACAACGATTCGACTGATGATGTTTTTCAAGAAAATGCGAGTTTTGCGGTAAAATGATCTAGTCGTGCTGGCAACAAAAATATTAAAAATATTAGTAAAAGCACAAACGAAGTGACAGACGACTAACTGGCAAAGAAATCCATTAAAATAATGTGGTTCACTGTAATAGAATTTTCTTGGAAGCTTGTGCCATCATCCACCAGATGGGTTAGTTTTTTTGTTTTGATTTGAACAAAGTTGATTTTGTGTACAATGATTCTTTGACAGTGTGCAAAGAGTGTATCATTTTGTCATTTTTTGTGCATTTCAGTTTTGAGTAGTGTGAAAGAGATAGAACCAAAACATTCTAATACATTTGGTGAAAATGCTAGTACAATACAGTAGTAATGTTGCCATGTGGTACAATCCAGTAGTAGTGGTGTTGCCATGTGGTACACTGAAAAATTGAAATAGCAGGTTAGTCACCAAAGTTTTCGAGCCGCTCCGTCTGTCACTTCGTTTGTGGTAATAGTAACAAACCAGATAATCGTAAGACTCGTCCGGTCATTGTGATTAAGCCGAAAGAGTCCAAAAAAGCTTGCAAAGATACTCGTACGTTTTTAAAAACACAGTTAGATCCAAAAACACACAAAATCAGTTATTTTAGAAATGGTAAAGATGACTTTGTTATTGTAGAGAGTGCAACAGGAGCTAATCTAAATGATGTGAAAAATGGTTTTGAATGCAATCTTAGTGAAAAATATAATGCTGTTGTTCCCACTTCGGTGCCAAAATTTAAAATAGTGGGCATGAGCGATCAGTATTCCTCCGATGTCTTCATTGACTACTTAAAGAGTCAAAATGAAGATATCGCTATTAATGATGTAAAAGTAGTGAACATGTTTGAAAATCCACGCTTCACTTATAACAAGTTTAGTGTTGTAGTTGAAGTCGATGTCGATACGTATAAATGTTTGTTATGTGCGAAAAAAGTAAATGTAGGGTTTGATCGGTGCTCGATAGTTCCCGCGATTAATGTGTTGAGATGCTTCAAATGTGGCGAATTTGGGCACAAGAGCATGGATTGCAAAAATTGTGATAGATGCTCTAGGTGCAGCCAACAACACAAAACGTCGGAGTGTATGTCAACTGTATTGAAATGTATTAATTGTTTGAAAATGAATAAAGAAAGAAAAATGAACTTGGACGTCAACCATGCCGCATTTAGCTCGGAATGTTTGCTCTAGAAAAGACTTTTTGATCAGAAGAAAAGCAGCTTGCGTTTCAATAAATAGCAGCCAAGTTCCAGGTATGTGAATCAATTCGATTTTTTATACTTGAATATAGCGGGGTTGTCAACAAACTACGTAGCATTACGTCAGATTGTTGACGAAAAACGTCCTCTTTTAGTTTTATTATCTGAAACTCACATTGTAGAAACTGAAGCTTTTGATCAGTATAGTATTCCGGGATATATTGTTGCTGCTTGTTTATCACATTCTAGACACACTGGCGGTGTTGCTATTTACGTCAAAGAATCAGTTCAATTCAACCTTCGTACCAACGAAGTTATTGATGGCAACTGAATCTTGGGCATTACAGTTGTACGTGGCATGAAGATGGGTAATTATGGTGTTTTGTATCATTCTCCCAGTTCTAGTGACCAGCGTTTTGTTGAAGTTTTAGAGAACTGGCTCGAGACATTCCTTGATTCTAGTAAATTAAATATATTGGCTGGTGTTTTAATATTAATGGGCGTGATAACCATAATTCGAATCATTTGAAGCGTTTAGCTGAATTTTTTAATTTAAAGCAAACGGTAAATGAATATACGCGTATTTCCAGGCACAGTAGAACTTTAATTGACCACGTATATTCCAATTTTGATTCCATTTGTTCAGTTACGGATACTGATTTGAAAATAACTGATCATCCACGCTCCTCTCAGCAAGATTCGAAACAGCTTGCTTCGAATATTTCCTCCAGCACTTCAATTTTACAAAATTATCGTTATCTTTAACATGGTCTAAGACATTAATCACTAAGGTCTCATGATTCATGAGACCTTAGTGATTAATGTCTTAGACCATGTTAACGATAACGATAATTTTGTAAAATTGAAGTGCTGGAGGAAATATCCGAAACAGGCTGTTTCGAATCTTGTTGAGAGTAGCGTGGATTTTCCATTCGCGGCCGGTAACTTAGATGAATCTACAGCTGTTCTTTTTTTTTTTTCCTTTGGTTTGTTTTTTCCGTCGATCTTGTTTTCCGTGCCGAGCACCAATGCTACCGACGTGCCAGGAAGGCAGCTCCCACACCTGGACCCTACCTATCGACCCATCAACTCATGAACCGGGGACCAACGGCTTTACTTCCCATCCGAAGGAAGGCGTGATCAGAGATGTTATGCCTCAGAACATCCCGGCGGCGCCGGCTGGGATTGAACCCAGGCCTGCTGGGGTGAGAGGTAATCACGCTTACCACTACACCACCGGCGCCGTTAAACAGCTGTTCTTAATAACGCTTTGAAAACGTGTACTAGTTGAGCAAAAGTTTGTTTCTTTGAAGAACTCGAACAGCTGGTACAATTTGGTTCTTTTGCATCTTAAACGGAAAAGGGACAAATGGTACAAAAAGTTGTGTAGATCAAATAATGACAATCATTGGAATAGGTACACAATCACGCGTAATAAGTATTCACAATCGATAAAGAAAACTCGATGTAAATATGTACAAAGGAAGATTGATCAGCATTAAAACAACAGCAAAGAGTTATGGAAAATTTTGAAATCTTTATTAAAACCTAGTAATTGCAAACCGCGGTCCATAACTTTTAATGGCACATTAGAACAGTCAGAACAAGTAATTGCAGCTAAGTTTAATTATTATTTTGTAGACAGTGTTTCATTGATCAATCAATCCATTGAATTGGTCGATGAACCTGACGAAATAAATCAGCCAGTTAATAATAGTGTAGATTTGAAGGTTTTCACCCAATTACATTAGATGAACTTAGAGTTATTTGTTTTTCATTAGGAAAATCGGCTGGAGTAGATAATGTTAGTGCTAGCGTTATTCAAGATTGCTTTCATGCCATTGGCCACATCTTGCTGGACCTTATTAATGAATCATTACAAACTGGACATGTGCCACAAATTTGGAAGGAATCCTTAGTGGTCCCAATTCAAAAAGTTGTTGGAACGATTAAAGCCGAAGAGTTTCGTCCCATCAACATGTTGCACATATTAGAGAAAATTTTAGAACTTGTTATTAATGGCCAGCTGTTGGAGTATTTAAATAGTAATAGTTTGTTGATACCAGAATAATCGGGATATCGGGAAGGTCATTCTTGTGAAACCGCGTTGAATTTGGTATTAGCGAAGTGGAAAAATAACTTGGAGTTATGATTGTTGCTGTTTTTTTGGATCTTAAACGCGCTTTTGAAACAATTTCTAGGCCCTTATTGTTAAGATCAATCAAGCGCTTTGGAATTACGAATACTGAATAAAAATGGTTTGAAAACTATTTGTCTGACAGAACTCAACGGACTGTTTTTAATGATTATGTTTCCAGTCCCGTGGGAATAACCTTGGAGTGCCCCAGGGAAGTGTATTAGGGCCCCTGTTATTTATTATATATATTAATGACTTGCAGTTACATAAAATTTCATTACATTACGTTTTACGATTTTGCGACATTAATCTTTTTGCAGATGATACTGTGTTATTCATGGCAACTAAGGATTTAGATGATGCCGTTTTACATTTGAATGAAGATTTGCGTTCTCTAAGCAGATGGTTGAAGTATAAGCAGTTGAAATTGAATACAAGTAAAACTAACTTCATGGTAATTTCGCGGAATCGAGTAAATGAGAAGGTCTCTGTTGTAATTGATGATGAGACTATTGATCGCGTTCGGGAGATTAAATATCTTGGCGTGATTATTGATAACGCACTTAAGTTCAACTCTCACATTGACAATGTCATCAAGAAAATTGCCAACAAGTATGCCTGAAAAAAAAATTACAGTGAAATTTTCAGTGGAAACAATGTTCTAACATTAATATTTATTGCCGACAGTAAAAAGGATTGTTATAATGTTTTACCCTTCCTATAACGGCAGAACTGCTACCTAGCTGTACAATGAATGTACATAATAAAATGTTGTTACAATGATTTTTATCGTATTTTTCATTTATTTTATTGTTAACATGATTCGATCATGAACAATAATGAACAACTCTATTACAATAAAAATTGTTGTTACATTAAGTATTGGTGTGTTTTCATTGTGGGTTACTTCACGAACAATAAAAATAAATCTGATTGAAGCATGCAGACTATGAGAGGGTTAGCAACACTGCCGATGACATCAAGATAGGCGCTGCTCGTATGGCTCAAAACCAGCCAGTCCGCGTCCGCTCATCTTTTACCCTAGACCCTCTCTAAAGCTGGGTTAAGATGGTTCAATTCAGCGTTCAACTCACTTGAACTGCGAAATGAACGTCCAGAAATCTGACCGATATCGGACTTGCTCTATCCGTTGCAAGTCAGTTGAACGCCTACGACCAGATCGGTTTGAGTTGAATTCAACTCACCTGCCTCATCTAAATCCCGCTTAATGCAGACCTTTTCCGTGCAGTCAATAATCATACAATAATAATAAAAAAATTCCACCACTTGAAGATGTCAGGAAGGAACTCTCAGGTGGAAGCATATTTCATGGGCGATTCTCTCCAGTCGAATGCATTAACTTATCAACGACGCTCAATCACCAAGGAGTCACGTCTCCTCCTAGGGAGATCGAGTGCAGGGGAGTTGGCCTCCATTTCTCACAAGTTCGGGATCGAATCTCAATCCATAACCTGTAAAAAAAAGGACTCACCCGTAACAGACATACCACCGCCCCTTCCCTTCCCGGGGAGATGTTTTATTTTTTCGATTTATTTTTAAAGTCGATAAAGTAGATCTGTCAAGCCAACACATACACTCTAAAGTACACTGTTTTTTTTTTAATCAATAAATTCGCCAACCAACAGTAAAATAATAATAATATATAATGTTATTGAAAAAAATTATATGGGGAAATCACGAAAATTTCATTGTTAAGATACTTAACAACCCCCCTTTTTTATTGTAAATTTTCCATTTACCATGAAATTTACTGTTTTGTACAACATAAATCAAGGTAAATTTATTGTAGACGTAACAATACACCCAACCGAGGGATGTAAGATTCGCTTACAATTATGTGGGATTCATCATCAGAGGATGTTAGTGGAGACCGCATGAACCGAGGATGCGATATACCTAGCTGCGGTCCAATGCAAGAAAATTGGAGACCGAAAAATCTAGAGTGTATTAGTGAGGTAAATTAGGTATGTCGAAAAAATAGGAATCCGATTGCCGACTGAACTCGAACCAAGAACGCTTCGATTATCAGACCTGTGCTTTCTCCACTGCTCTCTCCATGCTCCTGAATATGGGTAGCCTAAAAGCAAACATGAAGCGCTCATTTTCTCGCATACTCGGCTTCGTATGCCTTTTCTGCTGGAGAGATTCGAGGCAAGTGTGTGCGTCGTTCTACAATGTTCTACACGGACAGAAAATTGTTTGCATTGAACCAAAAAAAAAACTTTGAAATTATATTGCATTTTGTTGTTTCAATAATACTTATTCATATAAATTCAAAATAGGATTCTTTTTGTTTTAATCAGCCACTTTTCAACTGCAACTATTGTTTTTTTTTTTTTTTTTTTTTTTTTGTAGTGATCCAGTGGCAGCAACTTGCTAAAACTCTACACTGGACCCCTTTTATTGATAAATTTTGCTTCTATGAGCCTCTATTTTAAATCAACACACAGACGTTCCTAGGCTATGGTGCCCATTTGGTCACTGTTGTTTTTGTGCTGATCCAAATAGTTTTGATAATATAATTGCGCATTCTTTTTTTTTTAATGTTGATTCTGTCTTCTGTCGTCACTTATTTTGTCATTTTGTCTTGTGTATTAACCCCCACTTGTCTTGTTTATTGTGTCAACTTATGTCTATTATCCTTCCCCATCTGTTACTCTGTCATGACTAATTTCATTGATATATAAAAATAGTAATATCAATTACAGGATAATATGGTTATTTCTCGATTACTTTTTCAAAGGGAAGCACCAGCTCCTGCAAACAATGCATCCGATCGTCGATCCGGCGCAACCGGCAGCTCGCACACGCTTATCAACGCCACCAGCAGGTAGAGGAAAATTTCCCCTATCTGATGATAGTGCCAGTTAAGCCAAATCGACGACCAAACGCACCGCCTACAAAAGCCGATACGCTCCCTTGAAAAAGTTATCGAGATTTCTACTAATTAATGAATTATTGACAATTACCTCTCATGATCCTTGGCTCTGATTTTAACTTACCACTTTTTGATTATTTATCAAATACCTCTCCCAGAATATATAACTCCCCGATGCCTTGTTGGTTTCTGGTCTAATTTGGATTGGTCCTGAATTTGTTTGACATCCTGTTCGAAGTAATTCTTTGAGTTCCAGCTTGTACGTGTCTCACGTCATATGATTCGCCATTCATAAAGATAATGGGTTAAAAGGGAGTAAAACATACATAAAGGTAGATTAGTATTAGTTGTACTTGATCCAAACAATAGAAAGAAGCATAGATGACTTAGTAGAAAAATAAAACTAATAAATAGCTAAAAGTGCAATGGATAAGTGTTAGTTCCGGGATCATTTTAGTGTTAGTAGTTATGTTAGTTTTGATCCGTATTCAGCCCTGCTGGCCCCTCAAGCACTATTTGCAGCAATTGTGATAAGATTATGCGACACTGCTACTACTACTATGTTAGATGTATGACTTGTCAATTTTCGCAACGCAATGTTTTTCAATAAATCACTCAATCAATTTGATGTTTGAAAATTTGCTCAAAAGGGCTTTGTTGACACATCATACCTTACCGAAAACTAAAGCACAACAATCCTAATTCTTATTTGAAACCTATCAACATATTTAACACATCTTTCCTAAAATTTCACTTGTTCGTAAGCGCCTGGTTGAAGATATGACTTTCGCTATTGACATTGTCTGTAATTAACAAATACACTAAATAGGAAGATTTATTATACAACTTCATAGGCTAGTCGCCTCCCTAAGCGGACCCCCCGCGTCCTATCTCTTATGTTAATTAACTTTCTGAATTCTATAATTGAAGTTTATTTAATAAATAACTGAAATCTCTAATCTACCTACATAACCCATGCTTTTAAATTACAATTTAACGTGTTTCAAGTACTTCTGGCTTTTACATATCTTATCTTATATCTTTGTTCGTCCCAGATGACACCTTCAAGTGACTAAAATGCTTCACTTTGAAGTTAGTTTCCAAGCTAATTTTAAATTGTATATTGTATAGGGTAAATGTTCCAACTACGCTCTCACGTTTCCACTATGTGGCTCCACAAAAATACATATGGGTATGTCACAATAGAAGCACACCGCAGTGGAAATCCCGAGCCATAGTTCAAACACTTATCCCAAATCAAAATGAAGCACATATAAAATTAGTTACAATACCATGTACAAAAATGGTGTTTAACATTGTTCCCTGAGTAATACCTCAATTAAAACAACAATGAAAGCTTGTCACGCAAGTAGAAGGAGCACTGTTGGGCACTTTCTGAAATATTTGAATAGTATAATTCCCTTGCAAACCCAAATAAATCTATCTGCGTAAAAATAAATAAATTAAGAGTGATTTGCGGCAAAACCCGCCAGTATCACACCCAACGTCAGTGCCTATACGTAAACGTACCACCGACAAACCGACATGAAAGACCATAGCAAAACCAATCAAATTTCTGACCAAAACACATTACTGACATCTGGCTTCGTGTTCGCGGGAAACATTTGGCTAACCCATGAACCCACATGCAAAAGTTATGAATTGGTTCATGTCTAATCTATTCTGGACAAATTATTTTTATCTAGATCAAAAAATCCTATGGTTTTGACAGTTCGGGTCACTACATATTTAAATCGGCCGTTTACGATTTTCGGACATAAGTCAGAATTAAGTGTCATGTCGGTTTGTCGGTGAACGTACTACGACGCGGCTCTCAATCAAAGGAGTAACAAGTGTCATACTATCACTGCTAGACTAGATCTTTGGTTCTCTCATGCAGTGGTTTATCAGAGAGGGGAAGCTTAGTAATCCCCATTGCCTGCCCATGGCGCCATTCTATCGCGGCATGAGCCAGCAACGTCGGCCATAAACCTACCGTCTCCAACACTCCACTATAAAGCATGAAATTAAGCCCGCCCACCAACAGCAAGGTGCAAAAACTAGCCAAGGGGAGGGACTTTTCAACTGCAACTATTGTTAAAATAATAATATTCTATTATTAAGCCAACAATAGTTAATATTAATTTAGCATTTATTTGCTGTGTTCATTTTCTGGGTCATGAAAGCAAAAATAGCTACCAACGATTCCCCCGTTTTCACCCGGACAAAAATGTAAACAATAACAACACTTCCGCGTTCCACGTAAGTATTGTTTTTAATTGTGAATTTCGGGAAATAAGTGCAAGATTTTCGAAAATCTTGAGACTTGAGGTAAGTAAGTATGCTGCAATTCGAGCTGCAGTTGATAAATATAATCAATGTTTCTGTTTTTATTTCCTTGATTTGTTTCCGTCGATCATATTTTCCGTACTAACGAGTACCAATGCTCCCGACGCCAGGCAGCTCCCACATCTGGACCCTACATATCGACCCATCAACTCATGAACCGGGGGCTTTTATTTTATGCCTCAGAAATTCAATTGCAATTTCTGCAATTTTGTTTCAAAAAGAAAACGAAACATAAAAAAAATTGCCAGATTATTTTTGCATCAATAAACATATTTTTATTTCTACTGCGTGAATTGTCATACTTTATGAAATAAATATCTCTTTTAAAAACAAACATATTTTTGTTGTTGACCCAGCTACCAAATTTGACAGCTTACGTCAAAACCATGAAAGCTCTTTTAAATTCTAACAGATTTCCTTTTTGATTTAACAATCCATGGGTTTTTAGAAACAAAAATACTGGATTGTTGAAACAATAATGATTTCTTTTTGCAGCCAGCACAAAATGAAATTCTTATTGATTTTACGTCAAATATTATTACTTTTAAAATATTTTTTTCTGCGTATACAATGTGCGTCGTTCTACAAGCTTACTGGTATAGTCGAAAGCGTAGATAGACCACGAAATGAAAAAGACAAAAAACCATTACATCGCCTGTAAGGTCAACTTCTAACATTCGCTGCGATGTTCATGAACATAGGATAATAGGAAACGGAACTAACATTCATTGTAATAGATTTTTAGTTTGCGTGTATAAATCATTGTTAAGACAATAATTTTCGTCTTATTGTTATATTGTTTTTAAGGTATTTTTCTCGTTATTTTTTTTCGGGTGGAATTCTATGTCGACTGAAAAACGATTTAACTATTGCCAGTAAAATACAGCTATACAAATCAATCATCTCTCCTCATCTAGACTTTTGCCCTTCCATTTTATTTCTGGCCAATGCAACACAAATATCGAGATTACAGCGCTTGCAGAATAAAATAATGCGTTTGATTTTAAGATGTAATAGATTCACTTCCTCAATTTTGGTGCTAGACGCCTTACAATGGTTGTCGGTGAAGCAAAGAATTGTATATTTGGTGTTCATTTTTAAAGTATTTAACGGTATTTGTGTGATCGAATTGAAAGAGGAAGTGGCTTTCATAGATATAATACTAGAAACGCGGTTGAAATAAAAACACCACATTTCTTGACTTGTGCTTCACAAAATTCATTATATTACAAAGGAATAAATGTTTTCAATTCGATGCCTAGACATATCAAACGTTCAGCAACACTTACACAATTTAAAAGACACTGCATTTCACACGTTAAAACTGTCTTTTGAACAGTTATCCAGTGATTTTTTTTATGAATTGTCAAATTATGTATCTTGACGAAGTTATCTCTAACTGATTATGTTGTATGGATAGCTGTAATAACGACTTTTTTTTAATAATTATTGTAGCACTGCAAAAACTATTTCTGTTCGCCATGATGGTGATGATGGATATGGATTTTTAATATTTGATTTAATAATAGTAGGTTCATTAAAAAAGGTAGTCTACAAAAGTTTGAGCCTCGCACGCGTATTACGGATATAGAGGACTGAATTTAACATTTGATAAAAAAAAATGCAATTTTGAAGCTTATTTGGAAGATGCCTTGAGTTAGTAGTAAGTTTTCTGGCAAATGTTGGGGGTTCGTGAGCATTCCTAACATTGCTGAAAATTATGATAGCATCAGATTGCGGGGTTGCTGTGTAATAGGATGCTTTGTTGATTGAGATTTTAGTAGTCACGTTTTTTTTGTAGTTTATATTTTATTTATTTCATGTAATTATCATAAATAATAGTTATTCAATAATAGATAGTTCATCCATATATTCGTACTTTGACGTGAAGCGCTGTGGATTATAAGATGCTCGATGACCCTCGAGGGATCGATTTTGCTTACTGAGCAGAAAATCATGGATTTAACCCCAAGCTCTTCCACAGCACAATAAATCGCCACCATCATTTGTATATTTGATATTGAACATTAACCTCGGAAACTATTTGCATATCAAGCGAAAACGTATAGTCCTGTATTGTCGTGAAGCGTTATTTTTCTGAGATGCTCGATGACCCTGGAGGGATCGTTTTTGCTTACTGAGCAGAAAATCATGGGTTTAATCCCAAGCTCTCCGTCATGACTCTTAAAATTCATTATCACTAGACAAAATTAATATGTTCTTTCGATAGCCGGCTATGGAGAGATTAAATAAACAACAAATAAACAATACATACTTTTGGTTGCATCGCCTACTTGAGGTGAATCCTAACCGAATACCCTACCCAATCCTCCACTCCGTAGCACTTATGAGGGTGTCGCTAAGTCGGTGGCCTCTCGTTAAGTAAGTACTACATCAACATTTCCTTCCCTATCCCTAGTTATGGTAAAGATGGGTGTGGCCGGGAATAGCGACAGTCATGCTTCTGTTACTCTTGTTTAGATTGGAACCAATGTTTACTCCTCAGCATTATTCCTGAAAGTAGTCTAACTGAGAATTTCAGAAGAGACGTGAGTGTCGCTAGTATCCAATCTACGAAGTATATCATAACAACACTAACGCTAACGCTAACGCTAACGCTAATAGGATGCTTTGTTGATTGTTCATTAACTCAGTGTCAACATTTCAAAGGGGCGTAATTCCATTTATAAACAATGGCGTTAGCCATAGATTTCTCGCGGATAATAGCATACTCATGAAAATTAATTACACCAGCAGGTAGAAGAATGTTTCCTTTACTAGATTGCATTGTTAATTTGAAGGGATGGTCTTTTATTCGCGAAAAATCGATAGCTCAAGCCATTGTTTACAAAAGCAATTACGCACTGAACTCTTGATTGCTTGTAATACTTGAATATTTTAGGTGAAAAAAAAGGCGAGCTAAGAGGTGGACGCTTGAGTTTTTTTTCACATTTATATCGCTGTGAAGCAACTGTAAATTCTAGAGGGAATTTATATCTGTAACTGAAACCAGTTCGATTTTGTTTGCTAACCTGGTTAAAATGTCATATTTAATTATCTTAAAGATAAATCGTCCAGCTCACACCTTTGTAGGGGTAAGAGGTGGGACCATCATCATCAAACGTTGCCAACATTAGCACCGTTTTCAATGAATCAGTTATCATCAACTTCAAATTTAAAATAACTCCATCTTTGCCATCAACACAAAAATTATCATCACATCCATAAATTTCTTAATCTCTTTCTTTCACATGAACTGTAAAATTGCCGTCAGTTTCAATGTTGATATCACAATCATTAACATCAACATTGCCGTTCATCGTCAAAATTACCATCAACATTCTATTTTCCAATTTATCAGCCTACCGGACTTTCACTGTATTTCTTATAAGATGTATTTTTCACCTACAAATTCTTCCAATCAGGGAAATTTTCATGTTATTGTTTGCTTTGCCATCGTCTACCGGCCTACTCCACTGCTTATTCTATCAGGCAGCCTGCCGGAGACATCTTCTCCTTTGTATAAAGAGGGTTAGTTTCTTTTATCTCTCGGCCTACACCACTGCCCTTGCGTCAGGGAGCCTACCGAGGATATTTTCATACTTATCCATCTTTTTCTTTTTCTTTTTTTTATTTTGTCTGCCGGCCTACTCCACTGCCCTTCCGTCAGGGAGCCTACCGGAGACGTTTTCAAAACCGTCGCCCTTTCGTCGGGGATTTCATATTTTATTTTTTTATTGCTCCCGGCCTACTCCACCTGGGAGCCTACCAGGAAATATTTCTACTACTCCGCCCTTCCGTCGGAGGGTAATTTCTTTTCATTACACTATACTTACTTTGACACTAATTAGTCTACCGACTGCACCATTGTCGTGACCGGACCGAGGTTTCTAGCCTTGGTCACGGCTACACAAATCTCGGCTGATCCGCTTCCACTGCTACTGGTGTTCCTGCTGCTATGCTGTTATTCCTGCTGCTATGCAGAAATTCTACCACAGTTAAGATTTGGAATTTTGATAATTTACCTGCAGAGTTCTGTCAGTTAAATAATTTTGACCTAATTTCATAAATTTAAACTTTCTCGATTTAGCAATCAAACCTTCAGTGTTTGGCAACTGACAAATGTTAATTACTGAAAACAGTAGTGGCTTCTGTCCGCTCTGCTTCGTCATGCATAAGAGATACGGGTTTGACTTGTTAACAAAAGTTGTAGCTAATAACAAAACCTACAAAAGCTCTATACATCATTTTGCGGAATGCTGTTGAAGAAAAAAGTTAGAGGCAAATGAATGTAAATGAATGCACGAAATGAATGCAAATGATTTTCCATGCCTTGTCATGACAATATTGTTCGCAAATTTTACTCCAGTTTGAATAGCATCAAACATGGAGTTAGATTTAAGCATATCAAAAATCATGTCAATTAATGATTTCTGTAAAAATTCCATTTTAGGAGCAGTAATGCTTCCTGTCAAAATTTTCGTAAAAATTACGTTGGTTAGTATTTTGATTTTTACCTGCTGCAATAGCAGCATTGGCAGCTCAATTTACTCGTTGAACATTGTTAGCAGCGAGGGGAGAAGGTATAGATGAAACATTTGAAGCAGGGGTGATATTTGTACCTACGGGTACGATTGTAGAATTTGTTCCTCGCTGACCGTTGTTAACAACAGAGGAATTTGTACCTGTTCGGAAACGTGGAGCGTTTCCTACCTGTCACTTAGAACGCTACCTACATGTCGCTTTGCCTCAGAGGAAGCACTAAAATTCATGCATATAGCTGGCATCAGGCATGGAAAATCATTTTTTTGTATTCATTTCGTGCATTCATTTACATTCATTTGCCTTTAACTTTTTTCTTCAACAGCATTCCGCTTTTGTAGATTTTGTTATTAGCTACAACTTTTGTTAACAAGTCAAATCCGTATCTCTGATGCATGACGAACCAAAGCGAACAGAAGCCACTACTGTTTTTCAGTGAATGTAGTTTACATTAACTGAAAAACAGTAACTAGTTCTGCCCGCTCTAGTTTGTGATGCATAAGAGACACAGATTTGAGTTATGAGCAAAAGTTGTAGTTAATAACAAAACCTACAAAAGCTCTATACATCATTTTACGGAATGCTGTTTATGAAAAAATTAGAGGCAAATAAATGTAAATGAATGTAAATGATTTCCCATGTCTGGCTGGCATGAAGCAATTTTTTGTTCCGTGACCCCATCTCTGGCACTTACGGCACTGGGTTAGGTTTTGGAAATTTCCTCCAGTCTTCCTGAAGTGTTCCCACTTCACTCGGACATGGAGTATAAGGCTAGCTTTTTCTAAGGCCTTAAGGTTGTTTAGTTCACTAGACTTGAAGTGAACTAAATAAAAATCATTAGAAATCCCGTTACGCGAATCGCCAGGACGGGATTTCATTTTCATTTTGGTTACTTGGAGTGGGACAACTCCAAGTAATTTTGCCAGTTCATCTTTGATCTGATCCAGGGACCACTGGGCAGTCCTTTCATGACAACCTTGAACACACGTTCAGTTTTGGTGTCGTAAGTAAAAAAAATATGCTGCTTCTAGGGGCACGTAATAACCTTTTACTTAAACGCAGGCAACGGCTGTAATTAAATTAATTTCATTAACTACTGCTTTAATTACATTAATTACACAATGTAGAACATTAACTACTTTTTAGCTCCTTTAATTACCGAGACTGGGTTTTGGTTCTTCTGGCCAGGTTAACAGGCCAGATGAACCAAAACCCAGTCTCGGTAGTGCGTAATTCTGGTGTTCGAACGAAAAGTCCCGAAACCTGCACGTGGCGTGCGTATTTGCCGCCGAGCTGGTCCCCAATCCCCACTATTAAATATATGCGTTCTCGACTGCATGGGATTGGTAGTTCGCGAGTGTCCGTCGGTTGTGTGGTAGCCGAAGGAGTGAAGAATTGCCTCCTTCGTGCTCCTAGTGTTGGTCCGAGAAACCAGACCAGAACCGGCCGTTAGAACGGTCCACATTATTGCACGAGTGGATAAAATTAAATTTTAAACCTATGTCCGAAAAGTTCGCCGCAACAAAAAAAAAAGATTAACCACGTGTGCTCACAGGATTCCAACGAGAATCCCTACCGCAAGTGCCCCGTTGCCTGCGACGACGTATAGAGCAAGGAGCGACGGCGCGGGCCCAACGTAACCTCTCAATCGACAGCCCCTGAGGGAAAAGGTAAGTTGCAAGCTACCTTTGTAATGTTATAGTTGTAGTAACACTTCCTTCAGCAAAAAGCAAATAGATCCGCACGGCAAGAGAGCACGATGCACTTGACTGTCAGTACTTCTATAAAACGGAAGGCAAAAGGCGTACGGTCAACTACCCCATTTCCGGCCTATTAAGCACAACCCGCACTTAGTCTTTCTTAATCTAGCGCAGTTTAGCACCAAACGGAATGTTATTATCACTGATGGCTTTCAAATTTATTTACCTTTCCGTACATACCGTAAGATTTGATAAAGAGAAACCAATCGTTGAGATAATGTCAAAAGTCTAACACTGCTTCTTGACGCCAAACTCGGCCTACGGATTCTAAACTCGGCCTAATGCATTGAAACGCCATTTAAACGCCAATGAATTCACTTCGGCCTATCGGATGAAGATAAAAATTGATTCGGTCGGAGCGCTTCTTTGGTTTTGGGAATAATGGGTGCAAACCTTCATACCACGCGTTCTCATTGACTTCGTTCGGTAGCTTATTAACTAAATTATCGTACCAAACGCATAATTGACTAGTTAACTTTAAAATCATGGATTTATTTGAAGTTTTCTGCTCGATAGGCCCAAAATGGGCGATTAGGCCGAAGTAGTTCTCTACCCTATAAGAGTTACCTATGTAGTGCGTTTTATGAACACGGTTTGTGAGGTACGTGTAACGCTTGTAGGTGTCATAATTCCGTTGCAATATGAAATCATGAATTTCCATCATGAAATCATGAATCAGTGTCATAAATTCATGGGATCGCAAGTTTTTTTTTTTAATTTTATGAATGTTTATTCATGAACTTGGAATCGGATTTGTTCCCGTGTATAGGGAATTCTGGGAAATGGTTTTATGGCAGTTAGTCCATTATGGCAAATTAATTTTGCGGTGGTTTGTGGATAGTCCTTTTCGTTGATAACTTGACTAAAAAACGTTTGCAGTTGTGTTGCTAGATAAAAACATCTTCCATTAAAATGTATGTTGAGAAAAGGCGGAACTGTCTGTATACTAACTGTGTTTATCCAGAAATAAAATCTATGAAAAGAACCGATGTTATTTGTATTACATTTTTACATAAGACCTTTTCAATGTTAGTTGATATATATTCTATTTTTTTTTCTCCCCTAGATCGTGACATAGATACCCTAATTTGATCCTTTTACATACAAAGAGATTTTAAAGAATTTTCGGAGCCGGATGAAACAAATCGGAAATAATATATGCTTTATATAGATAGATATATATGTATATATATATATACATTTATTTATTGTTCTGCGATTTTGTCCTCTAATGGACCTCTCATGTCACAACATGCTCGGCGAGTGGCTACTTAACACATGAGCAGCTCAACAGTTGCTGACGAGCTCTACAGTTGCCAAGCTATTCGATGAACATGCTTATTATTACAGGCTTGCTTCCATTTATTTTGCATAAAAAATGTTTTATAGCACCAGTATTGGCCATGTTTCTATTTTGGTCACAATTTTGAGATGTTCAGTTTGTTGGTACAAATCATATTCATCGGTGTACATAAACACCACAAAATACACACATATTGTAATTTAATCGGTTTTCTGAAGTGTGGCCAAAATAGGAACCAATGGCCAATACTGGTGCTACTAGGGGAAGTGCATAACATGTTATAATTATATTTTATATTTGTAAGTTACCAGAAGAGGTTGTAAGCGGCGCCGGTGGTGTAGTGGTAAGCGTGATAATGGTCGCCGGTTCATGAGTTGATGAGTCGATAGGTAGGGTCCAGGTGTAGGAGCTGCCTCCCTGGCGTCGGTAGCATTGGTGCTCAGCACGGAAAACAAGATCGACAGAAAACAAATAGAAGAAAAAAAGAAGATCTTGTAAGAAATGCGTTGTACACATAAAACCTGCCAATGTTGCTTTGAAAGATCACAATCAGCAATTTTCAAATCGCTGTTCGCGAATAATGAAGAATGGGTGAGAGGAAATGATTAAATCGCTTATTGTGACTCTCATAAAGCGAAATTGGCAGGTTTTATGTATTAAACACAAACTTTACTACCTTTTTTGTTGCCTACAAATACAAAATATCATCATAACATCTTATCATTCCATAATCCCATAAAAAATTGTTTTTTGCTAAATGAATGGAAGAAACCCTGTTTATTAACCGAGAGTGGAATCTCTTATACTAGTCAACATTTTTTTGCGCTACACTGATGATCACATATAACTACTTATGGATAATAATTTAGCTTAACTAGAAACTTTCGCTTAGATTATTTTTCCACTAAATTTTTTAAATGATAAAGAAACATGATGTTACGAGAAAAAAAAACATCTGGGAGGTTTTAAGTGTGAACCAACCCCCATCCTTTGCTACGCCACTGAAGAAATCATGGGCAAATCACAACAACTCACTCTACTCCAGTAATAATGCATTGAATACTGAACTGTTTCTCTACCTATATATCATTGGTTTCTTGTAGACGGCTATGGCAAACTTTACAGGTGCCAACAGATGTACGAATCCTTAATTGGAATATGGTTGAATCCAAGTGACAACACTTTCCACAGAACTCTTTTCTACAGTTACGGCATACGTTCTTAGATTCGTATCTACTGAACCTAGAAAAAAGAAAAAAAAAACATGCATACATTAAAAACTTCAAAAATTAACTGGGTTTTTCTTATATTAAAAAAAATTAAAGGGTTGTGTCCTTGACACGACCGCAGTATGACGTAGAACCACACAAAATTGATGTTTTTCATGCATTTTTGACTATTATACTTTATCTTAAAATTTTCAAGTATTTCAACGTTTCATTTATGGTTGACTCAAAACAATTTACACATTTTTCTTGACAAATATCCATGTGAAATTCCACATGATTTTCATTTGACCACACATAAACAGAATCCACTCAGAAGAACACACAAAGATGAATACTAAGATGAAACTGTCGGAAGAAAAACTTTCTATTTTAGTGTCCTCTTTCACGGTCCCTTTCATCCAATGAATACCCCCCGTATTCAAGATAATTTTGTGGTTTTGCTGCCCCTTTGGTATAGAGATGAAATCTCGCCTAACTTTTCAAAAGGTCCTATCTAACATTTAACTCTTTTCGAGAAAAACGAGGTTGAAGATTGACAAAATCTTTTTTGATACTATTTTAAACCAAATCAACTTTTGTCATTTTTAAGACCTTTAATAGTAAAATGCAATAGTAAAATTGAAATTGAAATTATAATCTACCCGTTTCATACATTTTTTTTTCATGTTATATAGGACGTTTTGTTATAATCACAGTTACATAGGTCATTTATGTTTTCAACATTATTTGTTTGTTTTTAAGCATTATGAGTGCATAATTTAAGTTATACGAGTTAAACGAACAATATGAGTATTGGACAATGCATCAACTTTTTTTAACGATATATCGCAACACTGCCCACAGATTGTTTTGGTCGATCGTTGGTGGTCGCGTGAGCTGCATTTTATTTGATAACAGTGTTATTTTAGGGGCTGTTCACTAACTACGTAGACAGCTTTTCGGTATGCTTGACCCCCCCCCCCCTACCCATGCGTAGACAATTGTCCATATAAACATTTTAAAATTTGTATGGGCCGTGGATAATTGTCATTGATAATTGGTTAGGAGAGGTTGTTGAGGGGTGGGGAGATTGTTGTGAAGGGGGAGGGAGAGAGGTTGTTGTGAATGAGGAGGGGGTTTACATCATTACATTTCATCATTGTGGTCACGCCGTGATCCACCTTTAGCTGCTGATTTGGTCCTGCTTACTGCAGGACCAAGTCCGAAGCGACAATGAGCAAACGCATTTTGCCATTTTTTGCCATTTAAATGATCTTTATTTCTTGTGATTGTGTGGTTTACATGTATGAATTTGTTAAGTGACACAGATGCGTCTTTTCAACTTTAGTACATTTGAGATTTTAATTATTATTTACAGTTCCTAGTCCTATCAGGCCTATTTTTGAAGTATGACCACCTTGGTGGGATTGGTTTGATTTGAATTGGAAAAACTTATCAAAGCATGTTCTGATAAATTACATTTTTGTGCAAATTTAGTCTTAATTTCGTTAATTTTGGAATCTATTTTGGCAATGCCTGCCTCTTCATGTAAATTTGTTATTCTAGTGTCGAAAGGACGATCAAGAACCATCCTCAGCACTCTATTCTGAGCTACCTGAATTTTGTTCCTGTGAGTCTGTGCACATGATTCCCACACCGGAGCTGCGTAGAGGATCGCAGGTGCTATGATTTGTTTGTAGACGGCCAGTTTGTTCACCCTTGAGAGGCGGGATCTGCGGCAAATCAGCGCTTACAGACACCTAACCAAGGCGGAGCACTTGACTACGGTTTTCTCCACATGCTAGCGGAATAGGAGCTTTTCGTCAAACAACATCCCGAGATAGGTTACTTCGGCGGACCACTGAACCCTTGTGCCATCCATGATTACAGTACAAGAGGGAGCCGGTTTTAGTTTGGGTGATTGCCGATGGAGGAACATGATTGTTTGTGTTTTGGAAGCATTGATTTTGATTTTCCACGTGGTGGCATAATCAGCAAAAGCGTTAAGGCATCGTTGAAGTTTGTTCGTTATTTCGCGAGGCATCCTTCCTTTGACGGCTATTGCAGTATCATCTGCGAACAGGAAAAACACGCAACCGTCTCCAAGGGGAGGAATGTCAGAAGTGTAAATGCTGTAAAGCAAGGGTCCCAGCAGACTGCCTTGCGGGACTCCTGCTGGGATGGAAAACGTGTCGGAAAGACAACCATTCAACGATACCTTAAACGACCTTTGCTGGAGGTAGCTACGGGTGATTTTAACCAGATGTAATGGAAAGTTGAAGTTACAAAGCTTGTATACAAGCCCATTGTGCCAGACATTATCAAACGCTTTCTCAACGTCTAACAAGGCCATGGATGTGGACTTGGATACAGCTTTGTTACTTCGGATGTTATTCATCACGCGCACTAGCTGGTGATTGGTGGAGTGCCCCTTTCTGAACCCAAACTGTTCCGGAAGTAGAATGTTATTTTCCTCCACAAACTTGAGCAAACGATTGATAATGAGTTTCTCGAACAATTTGCTCAGCGCTGAAAGGAGGCTGATTGGTCTGTAGCTTGAAGCTAGCGTTGGGTCCTTCCCGGGTTTGCGGATAGGTATGATTTTCGCTGTCTTCCAGATACTTGGAAAGTAGTGCAGTTCCAAGCATCTGTTGAAGACAGCAGCCAGCAGAGAGTAAACCTTCATGCTGAGATTTTTCAACACTAGGTTGAATATTCCGTCAAACCCGGGGGCCTTCATGTTTTTGGTGCATTTCAGCGCTGAGCAAATCTGTTCCACTATGATTCTATCCTCCGGAGGGATGGCACAAGGGGAGGAATCAAGGTTGAGTACGCATTGCTCAACCTGAACTTCGAGCGGACTTTGGATGTTAGAGCCAAGCAAGTGCGATTTGGCAATATGCTCACCAATCGCATTTGCTTTCTCCTGAGGGATGATTATGAGCCGATCGTCATAATTTTCATTTTTGAGTGGTGGAATGGGTTTAGGGTGCGTCTTTAAGACCTTGGCAACTTTCCAGAATGGTCTGGAGCGGTCGTCCAGATTCTGGACAAGCCACCCGAAACTTTCGTTCCGGAGTGAGACCACCCGAAAAAAAATAACAACAAAAATACAATAAAAAACAATGTAACAATAAGACGAAAATTATTGTCTTAACAATGATTTATATTGTTACGTCTACAATAAATTTACCTTGATTTATGTTGTACAAAACAGTAAATTTCATGGTAAATGGAAAATTTACAATAAAAAAGGGGGGTTGTTAAGTATCTTAACAATGAAATTTTCGTGATTTCCCCATATAATTTTTTTTCAATAACATTATATATTATTGTTATTTTACTGTTGGTTGGCGAATTTATTGATTAAAAAAAATAACAGTGTACTTTAGAGTGTATGTGTTGGCTTGACAGATCTACTTTATCGACTTTAAAAATAAATCGAAAAAATAAAACATCGCCCCGGGGAGGGAAGGGGGTGGTAATGTCTGTTACGGGTGAGTCCTTTTTTTACTGGTTATGGATTGAGATTCGATCCGGAACTTGTGAGAAATGGAAGCCAACTCCCCTGCACTCGATCTCTCTAGGTCACGTCTCCTTGGTGGTTGAACGTCGTTGATAAGTTAATGCATTCAACTGGAGAGAATCGCCCATGAAAATATGCTTCCACCTGAGAGTGATTTCCTGACATCTTCAAGTGGTGGATTTTTTTATTATTATTGTATGATTAGTGACTGCACGGAAAAGGTCTGCATTAAGCGGGATTTAGATGAGGCAGGAGAGTTGAGTTCAACTCAAACCGATCTGGTCGTAGGCGTTCAATTGACTTGGCAACGAATACAGCCAAACGAACTGTCAAAGCAAGAGCCATACGAGCAGCACCTATCTTGATTACATTGGCAGTGTTGCTGACCCTCTCATAGTCTGCATGCTTCAATCAGATTTATTTTTATTGTTCGTGAAGTAACCCACAATGAAAACACACCAATATTTAATGTAACAACATTTTTATTGTAATAGAATTGTTCATTATTGTTCGTGATCGAATCATGTTAACAATAAAATAAATGAAAAATACAATAAAAATCATTGTAACAACATTTTATTATGTACATTCATTGTACAGCTAGGTAACAGTTTTGCCGTTTTCGGAAGGGTACAACATTATAACAATCATTTTTATTGTCGACAATAAATATTAATGTTAGAGCATTGTTTCCACTGAAAATTTCACTGTAATTTTTTTTTCGGGCATTCTGGAAGCAATCTTCTTGTTCAGATTGGCCATTTCACGTTTCCTCGCTAGATCTCCAGTCCTCTGAAACTGGCGTCTACGAACATTTCTCAGGCGAATTAAGAGTTGGGTGTGGGAATCAATGGCAATAAGCTTACCCCTCACAGGAACTCGTCGGACGCACGCCACGGTTATGGCTTGGTGGAGTCCTTCCAACGCTCGGTCAATGTCCTCCACGGAGTCAAGCGGTGGGTTGTCGATGATGTGCCTGTCTACCACGCGTCCAAACTGGGCCCAGTTTACGCGATGGTAGTCCTTGCGCAGGCTTGGAGCAGGAGCTACGTTGTATCCCAGTTCAGCCACCACCGGTTGATGGTCGGAGCTGAGTTCGTTTAAGGCTACCGGCTTGGACAAGCCGGTATTTGAAAGAAACAGGTCTAGCGTCGATGGGTTGCCTGCCGGTGAGATGAATGTTGGCTCGTCCGAGAACCAAACGGAGTACAGCCCATGCTGCAAATGGTCGAACAGCAGACGACCGTTCTGGTTCTGCTGGTAGTTCCGCCAGGCCTCATGGCGAGCATTCAGATCTCCTCCAACAACGAAGCGCGAACCGGTACGGGTGATGGTGGACAGGTCTTTCTTGAATTTAGCCGCTAGTCCGCTGCTGCCGGCACACTGTCGAGGGCAGTAGACGGCGATGAACTGGATGTATCCAGTCGACGACTCCACCTCCACACCAAGGGCCTCGATGATAGAGGTGCGGATATGGGACAGAGTGTGGTATTTTATTCCTTTCTTGACGACGACCGCAACACCACCTCCCCCCCCCCTGGAGCTGGTGCGATCAAGCCGAATAATGTTGTGGTCAAGCAACCAGAAGCTGTCGCCGGACTTTAGATGGGTCTCGGTTAGAAGGCCCACGTCGATGCTGTGCTTGCGGAGGAAGTCGGCAAGCTCAATCTATTTTGCTCTTACAGAGCAAGCATTTCAGGTGACGATAGTTAGCAGTTTAGACGCCATACTGGATGATGAACTTACCAAGCACCTGGATCTGTTTAGGCTTATTGCGGCACTTACGAAGAGCACCGGACATGTTGACGAAAATTTCCATCAGTTCATCCGCTGAGAACAGATCGGGGTTGTTGTTTTGCGCTGTTGGTTGTCTCCAGAATCCAGGGGGGGATGGAGAGCTTTGGCCAGCAGAATCACCGGAAGCTTCTTGAGGGGGGGGCGGGTTGCACCCGCGAATTTGCTTGCCTTTGCTGGGGAGCACGAAGAGGCGGAAAATCCTCCGTCCTGAATGCTGGGGTTTTGTCCTTCTTGCATCCTGGTTGATTGTTGCTTGACGCCTGCTTTCGGATGCGTTTGAAGTCCTCGCGTTTGGAGCACTGTCTGTCGGAACCATGATGTGCACCACCACAGTTAGCGCATTTTATCGCCACGGCTCCATCCGCAGGGCAGTTGGAAGTGGCGTGTTCTTGAGCGCAGTTGCTGCAGCGTGGCTTGATGTTGCAGTTGCGGGTACCGTGTCCAAAATTGCGGCACCTCATACACTGCGTTACGTCACGATGGCCACCACGGTATGGCTCCCACCGTACGATGATGGAGTAGATCGATCGGATGGCTTGTAGCGCATTGAGCGTCACCGTCCCTTTCTGGAAGTGCACCAGGAAAAGACAATCCGGGTACGTCTTCACCTTTTCGTCTCTCCTTGTCATTCGGAAGACAGCGATTGGGGCAAGCTTGTACCGGTTGATTTCAGCTTCGACCATTTTGGGGTCGAAGTTTGGTAGACCCCTGATGACTACCTTGAAGGGCTTCTCACCGGGGATGTCGTGCGTGAAGAATTCCACCTTGGTATCCTTCAGATATTTCACGGCCACTTCGTACTCCGCTTTTGTTCGGAGCATCACCTTGGTGCCGATCCTGCCGAGCTTAAACTCAGCTGCAACGCCCAGCGATGAAAGATCGCCAATCAGCGTGTTGAGTGGGACTTGCTTCACCACCAGTGGAGGAAGCTTCACTTTTGCTGCACTCGGGCTGGCAGCAGTTTCTTTGTCGACGGCGTCGCCGAAATCACCAATGACGCTGACGTTCGTCGCGGTGGCATCGTCCCGTCCACGCGCACCATCGGACTGGACTTGATTTTTCTTCCTCTTATTTGACCGCTTCACCGTGGCTGAGGTTGTATTCCCTACATCGGTGGGAAGAGTAGCGTACCTATTCGAAATAGGTACACTCAAGCTACCCTCACCGTTCTTCTTCTCCGTTTTCTCTCGGAGCCTGCTCCGGGAGCGCTGTCTTCCCATCACACGAAGCGACCGACACTACTGACGACGCGATTAAACTGCGAATGTTTGGAACAAACTAGAAACTTTAGAACAACTCGACAGAGCGAGCAAAGACCGAACTGTACTGCTAGACGTTCAAGCAGAGAATGCATGAGCAAACGCATGACAGCAGCGCAGTTTTTTTTATGAATGGGGCGGAGCAGAAAGTTTCTTTTGATCAGAATATGTAAAATAGGATGGACTTTGGATGTTAATATAATTGCATATATAGAGGCACCAGATATGTTTCACCGTCAGTTGTGTGTAATTCACCAACTGAATAGCATCGAACACGGCTTTCAAGCAATTTATGTTCAAATTTGAAAGTTTCGGTGTGGGAAGAAATTAAGGAAAAAACTTGTTTTTACTAATAATTGGGGTTTGTTTAAAATTTATTTCCCGGAAAAAAGTGATCGTCAAGGTCCATGTCTTTTTCGGGTTATTGTTGCGGGGTGAGGGGGGTTTGGTTTGGAAAGGTTGTTGATGAGTGGGGTGGGGGGGTTAGGATAGGTTGCTTTGAGAAATTGTTGCGAAGGGGGGAGGGGAGAAATTGTTGTGAAGGGGCAAGGTGATAGGTTGTTGTGAAAGGGGGAGGGGGTTTAAATCATTATTTTTCCTCATTGTGGTCACGCCGTGATCCACCTTTAGCCGCTGATTTGGTCTGCTTACTGCAGGACCAAGTGTCACGCCGTCCGAAGCGAATATGACCAAAAGCATGACAGCAGTGCTGTTTTATATCTTTTCCGGTTCAGAACCTGATAGGATTTCCCGCAGTTTTTTATGAATGGGGCGGAGCACAAAGTTTCTTTTGTACAGAATATGTAAAATAGGATGGACTTTGGATGTTAATATAATTGCATATATAGAGGCACCAGATATGTTTTACAGTCAGTTGTTGGTAATTCATCGAGTATATGTCTCCTATTAAGCAATGTTTTTTTTTGAAAATGTTGGCTCTGCATGTAAAAAATTAATTGTTCATACATTATTAGGGTTTGCTTAAAATTTATTTCCCGAAAATTTCAAAGTCCATGTCTTTTTGAAGTTATTGTTAAGGGGGAGGGGGTTTTACATGCACGTTTTTTCAAGTCTCATCCCTCATTGTGGTGGACACGCCTTGATCCACCTTTGGCAGGTGACTTGGTCCTGCTTGATGCAGGACCTAGTGCCACGCCGTCCGAAGCGGTAATGAGCAGAGGCATGAGAGCAGCGCTGATTTATATCTTTTCAGGTTCAAGCAGAATGATGAGCAACTAAGTGGTATTCGGCTTATTTCATGAAATCAGTGATAAAATTATCATTTGTACATTTTCAAAAGTTTAATTACAGAAAAATTGGAAAAATATTTATTTCAACAGGTTCAGGTGTAACTGGTGTAATATCCTATCGATTGGCGTATTTGGATTTTAATTTCATCTATAAATGACAAAGTTACAAGCGTTCAAAACCTAACACTCCTTCACCACACATATTTTTCGATTTGCACCCCAGTATAGTCGACAAAGACGTAGTTCTACGTCAAAATTTGGACTAAGGAACACAAAGAAAATCATGTTTTCATTCCTGATAAACCCCTTGCTGGAAAACAGTGGCCACATTATGTAATCAAGACGATACGATTTTTTCATACGAAATACGCGTCGTTTCAACTACTCCAGGTCTCTGGCATTGTGAATTGGTCGTATCTTTCCATTCTTTTACCGTAAAACGGGATATCTTTGATAATGCGGGTAACTTTGATAGTATTATGTAAAGATTAAATTTACTCGCTGCGCTTTTTCCAAATAAGTAGCATCACGGAGAACAAATTCGTTAAGTTAAGATAACATTCCTAATAGCTACTTTCACATGGAAAAATATTGTTATTTGAAAGAAACCTATAGTTATTCCAACATTAATTTGACCGTCAACTCAATCATATCTACCTAATAGATTCAACTGTTCATCTTATCCTCAATTCAACTATAACTTTGATCAATTATAACAACCGTCAAATGTAATTTATTGATATAATTTGGTTTCAAGTGATCATCATAAATCCACATACTTTTAACTTGTGATGCGTAGAGCAGGCGGTAAGATAGCTGGCTCTCACGCAGATGAACACGGTTCAAATCTAAGTTGAATGTTCTTGTTCACCTTTTTATGATTTTGCAGTTGTGTTTTTGAGATCGATAAAGAAGCAAAACAAACTTCCTTAATATGTCGATAATGAAGAGCAGTTCGTTTAATGAACATTGTAAAATTTCGCTTTCCTAACAATAGTTTTCTTGAATCAACTAAAACATAGTTGTATTTTGAAGTTTAACGTTTGTTCATCTACTGAAAAATATAGTTGAGCCAACCGAGGAGCCAACTATGGACTATAGTTGTTGCCTTCTATATATAGTCAAATCAACTATATTTCGGGTTATCTCTAAAACAATTGAACAATATAGTTATTTTGACCGGAAAAATAATTGCGTCTGCTATAATTTATTCTCCGTGATTGGTTCCATATTGTAGCTTAGGGTATTTCCGTTGATATCTTATAAAGTTTTTATAAAGTATGTGTTAAATATTTTACAAACCTATTAAAAACAATTTTCATGTTTTTCGCCTGTTTAAAAAAGCACTCAAACCATCACTTATGAAATGTATCTCCGATATAGCCATCACAAATTCAATGTTGTATCACAGACAAACAGACATAACACATTGAATATTTCTCACTGTAAAAAATCGTCGCTAAAACATTATCGCCATCTGTTGAGTACACTGTGGTGGGTAGTACGCTGAACAGATGGCGGTAGTGTGTAAACGTCATAGCAAGGGAATTGACTGTGCGCGCTACAGGTGGCGGTACTACCAACAATCAATACGAAACTAACGATTTTGAATTGGCTCACTACTTGACTAGCCTATTGGTCCCAAGCAAACGATTAACGTACTCCATTCTAGTTGAAATTCTAGTACTACGCAATGTTTGTTTTGATTCGCTATGAAAGTTTGACAGGTAAAATGAGGGGTTATTCGTTTTTCCTATGTTTCGAGGGGTGAATCGATTAGCTTGGGACCGAAAAACAGATGGCGGTAGTGTGTAAACGTCATAGCAAGGGAATTGACTGTGCGCGCTACAGGTGGCGGTACTACGGTACTACCAACTACGATACTTTTAAATTGACCGTTAAATGCTCGTTCGATGATCTACTTGCGAGTGTTATGCCTGTTTGTCTGTGGTTGTATTCTTATTGCTAATGATGTTTTCTGATTATATACTCATTCAAAGTTTCATATTTAAAGAACTAAATTGTTTGAATTTCACCCATTTTTTCAACATTCATCGAGCATTATCAAAGTAACCCCAAATCATAAAGAGTCAAAATTCCTGAAGTGGACCACTGATTTTTCACAAATCATTGGATTCCATTCAAAATACGTCTATATATTGCTCTTACCACGACAAACAATAACCCAAAATATTTCGGCAAAATTCGCATTTAAACAAAAGTTATAAACAATTAAGTTTTTTGGACCCTTTTTCGAAAAAAAATCTTATCTCTAGATCGGGCCAATGAATTTTTCTCCAGTTTTGATATAATCACAAGAAGACATGTTTCTTCCAAAATCACTAAAATTTATTCATCAAAAATGTAATTTGTTTATAATAATTACAATTTTTTTATAAACAAATGCAATTTTTTTTTGGTGTTCCCCGCGCGATACAAGATTGCTTTTTTTTTAGAATTGTTCCCTGACTTTTTTCCCATACAGAACCGTTTCAACATTTTTGTCACCAGTATTGGGAGCCGAGTTATAGCAATTTTTGTAACGCGCCGCACCAAGCGAGTCGCTACGCGCTCTTGGTCCGAACTCGTTTCCTCGTTTCGTCTTTCCCGTGTCTTTCCCGATGCGTGAACGCGCGAGCGGCGTGACGCGGCGCCGTGCGCTTGGTGCAGCGCGTTACAAAAATTGCTATAACTCGGCTCCCAATACTGGTGACAAAAATGTTGAAACGGTTCTGTATGGGAAAAAAGTCAAGGAACAATTCTAAAAAAAAAATCAATCTTGTATCGTGCGGGGAACACCAAAAAATTGCATTTGTTTATAAAAAATTGTAATTATTATAAACAAACTACATTTTTGATGAATAAATTTTAGTGATTTTGGAAGAAACATGTCTTCTTGTGATTATATCAAAACTGGAGATAAATTCATTGGCCCGATCTAGAGATAAGATTTTTTTTCGAAAAAGGGTCCAAAAAACTTAATTGTTTATAACTTTTGTTTAAATGCGCATTTTGCCGAAATATTTTGGGTTATTGTTTGTCGTGGTAAGAGCAATATATAGACGTATTTTGAACGGAATCCAATGATTTGTGAAAAATCAGTGGTCCACTTCAGGAATTTTGACTCAAAGCTGAAGTTCGGTCACAAAACTAAAAAAAATAGTGCAAATGCAATCATTTTTGTTAAACATAATACTAACGAATTTACTCTTGGATCCTCAGTACTTGTTTTAAAAATATAAAATTTGAAAAACATTTATTGTTGTAAAAATTATTTAGAATATACTTTAAAAACTATCAATGTTACCCCGTTTTACGGTATTCAAAATATTGGGTTGGACAAATAATCCTTTGGTTTATTTTTTTCCGTCGATCTTGTTTTCCGTGCTGAGCACCAATGCTACCGACGTGCCAGGAAGGCAGCACCCACACCTGGACCCTACCTATCGACCCATCAACTCATGAACCGGGGACCAACGGCTTTACTTCCCATCCGAAGGAAGGCGTGATCAGAGATGTTATGCCTCAGAACATCCCGACGGCGCCGACTGGGATTGAACCCAGGCCTGCTGGGGTGAGAGGTAATCACGCTTACCACTACACCACTGGCGCCGTTGACAAATAATCGAAGGACAAACATTCTGATGAAAGTTAAAGGGACAAAAGTTCGAAGGACAAATGTTCGAATGAACAAAACGTTGAAGGAATAAAGGACGAAAGCGCGAATTGTAGACCGAACAAAAGGTTGAATGACTGAAAGGTTGCTTCATTTTAAGTGCAAAAAAAATCAAAAGGGCAAACGTTAAACAAGTAATTGACTGAGTAAAGCAAGCACCGACAAACCGAAACTGAAAGATCATACAAATTACAAAGAAATTTCTGATCAAAGCACAAAACTGACATCTACCGCCGTGTTCGCGGAAAATATTTATCCTAGCCACGAACACGCGTACAAAATTTATGAGTTGGTTCGTGTCTAATCTATTTCGGACAATTTATTTTTATCTAGATAAGACATTTCTATGGTTTTGACTGATGGAGTCGCTGCTCATTTGAGTCGGCCGTTATGGATTCTCGATCAAGAGTTAAGTTTCAGTTTCATGTCGGTTTGTCGGTGAGGTAAGTACAGTCGAAATTAAAATATTTAAAATTGATATAGATAATTGTCCAAGCGCATAGCCCCAATTACGGTGGGATCTAAAATCACCCACAAACCGACATGAATGACCAAGGCAAAACAATAGAATTTCTGGCTAAAGCATACTACTGACAACTGGCTCCGTGTTCGCGGGAAATATTTAGCTAAATCATGAACCCGCATGCAAAAGTTATGAATTGGTTCTTGTCTGATCTATTCTGGACAAATTATGTTTATCTAGATCAAAAAATCCTATAGTTTTGACAGTTCGGATCACTGCACATTTAAATCGACCATTTACGATTTTTGGGTCAGAAGTCAGAATTAAGTATCATGCAGAATTGTCGGTGCTAAAACCCTCTTGGCAAGTTCACCACATGTGCTTGTATAGATGATGTCGAAAAGTTGCCTCATATATTGATACACTGAAAGCATTCAAATGGTAGCTCACACTCGAAAAGAGTGTTTGTTTCTACTATGCCACGAAATAGTAGATATAAATACAAATTACTCAATATTTACTACGATATGTTCAAAACTACTATGCATTGGCTAGAAATGCAATGGTAAAACTAACAACATTTTATCGACAATTCAAGCAGCTATTCCTCTTCAAAGTTACCGTTTTCATGGTAGCAGCAACTACCGCTAATGAGATAAAATTGTCTTCTGTCTGCGGATCTACAATTGATATGGTAGAATTAATTGCACAATACCGACAGTTTTTCACTGATAATATTTTCTGATTGAAAATACCATGCTTGTGGTATTTTCCGATTCACACAAAACTTCTGGTTGCAGCCATTTGTAAATATGAAAAATATTGTCTTTCCCATCATCGGACTGGTCAGCAAACATATCGCCACAGGAGTCGAACTTCGGATCAGAAAGTGGCTCCACTTGTCATTTGCGAACACTAGCGCACCTCGCGGTAGAAGGCATCTTCTGCCTGCAGCATGCTATGATAATGTGAGTGCACATAGAAAACCCGTGTGGAACGCTACCATAACACATCGCTTGTTGAGCAGAAAAACGAACCACGTTTTGATTCACCGATTTGTTTGCACTTCCCCTTCTGTTCTGTGATATCGCCTTCTCCAGTTGTGTGTAGAATTCTTCGAAAAAAAAATGAAAATTATTGTGAAAAATCGGTGATTTGCTAGGTAAGTCTGTTAGCTGGAATTTTCAATCTTAATTTATTTGTTTTGTTTCGAATATTGTAGTTGGAAGCAACAATGTAACCTGAATCTGCCGCCCATTATGGCGCATTCAGACGATAGCGTCTCCGATTTACAGCTCATCGCACAAACCAACATCGCAATAAGCGGCACCATTTCAAACACCCACGAACTCTGATGGAGCAGCTCTCGGCTGCTGGAACTTTTTGAAGCTGAAGCCAATGAATCCAATTGCTCTGGAATTAGGACCAGGGAACTGTGCCACGGCAAAGTGAAATTTCCGGAAGATCAACCATAATGAATGTTGCAGGAATTATTGTTTATAATTTAAATTTATAACTAATATTGTTGCTTGTGTTATGGTATATTGTATGGATAAGTAATTTCAATGAATAAAATCTAGATTTTCGATTTGGAAAGTTAAATTTAAAAACAAATTTTAAAACCCTCATAAGTTAAATTGAAAAACAAAACAATAATTACCATGCCATAGTAAAACATCATAGAGCATAGTAAATTCAACAATTATTTAATAGCAGAATGTATCTAAGCCAATGCACATACCCGTAGTAAAAATGATCGCATTCTCAGTTGGAAATACAATAAACTGAGAATGTTTGCTGAACAGTATTTTTGACTACACTTTGTGCTCGTTGTGAACACATGATGTAGTCTGCAAAATAACGTAGGTACGTTACATTTAATTTAAACCACCAATATCCCGAGCAAAGTTCAGCATCAAAATTACAGCAAATTGAAATCAAGTTTTGATATCAACATCAAACTGAAATCATAATTTGATTTCTGTTTACGCAATTTAATACCAAATTTTGTTTTCATTTTGCTGTACATTTGCTCTTCAAAAATATGTTGTTGCGGGTTTGTTTTCACTGGGCAGCACAATTAATCATCAATAAAAAAAAGCGAAATGAGCAATGAAAAATCTCAAATTGGCCACTAAATACTACAGGGGTGCACCAATAAACAAAAAACAAGTTGCAATAGAAATGAAGAAAAAGGCAATAAACAAATAAAAAGCTTCTTTTAATAATTTGAATGTGAGCGGTAAAAATGGCAAAAAGGGCAATAGTAAATAAAATACGCTCAATTATTTAAGGATGAATCTCCACTAAATTAGGAAATTTGAGCACTAAATAACTCACTTTCGTCACCTGCAGTTGAAGATATTTTCCCATAAAAGTGGCAAAATGAGCAATGTCATATTGAATAACCGCAATAAATAAATCTAAAATGTCCCACGCAAAGCGCACAGTTATCACTGTTTTAATCCAATAATGCTGTAAAATCGTGATTATTTCCCCAAGAAAAAAAATGAAAATATCTTTTAAAAACTGAAAAAGTTCCAGGAACCAGGAGATAAATGTATGCTTGAACTTGAGGATGATCCATCGTAAAATATGAATCGTTCTTAAAGAAAAGAAAATAATTCATGCAGGAAAGCAAAAAAATGAGCAATTAAAAACGAACACTGCGCAATATAAAATAAAACAAAATTCCAATGATATTCAGGAAATATTCCTTTAAATTGAAAGTTTATGAGCCAATAACCCAGATCAATTTCCATATGGTATTTTCAAGACAGCGATAAGTAGTGATACTGTGTCTTGGCTAACAAAGTCGATGTCGATAAAGAAGATTAACGAATGTGGGTCTCATTGAAAAAGGTACCATTAAACAAAATCAAAAGAGCACTAAAAACAGCTGTTTGAGCAATATATACGTCACAAAAGAGCACTAGAAAATGCCATTTGAGCAATATAAAGTTAAAAAAAGACACAAAAAGCACAATGAATGTCCCAGGGAAAATTTCAAAAACGCTCAACAAAAAATAAGAAATGAGCAAGAAACGTTTAAAATTAGCACTCTGAAAAATAAATTGAGCATTTTATTGGCCTGAAGGTCACTAAGAACGAAAACAATATCTTTTGAAAACCTGCAAATCTTCATCGAACCATAGACAAACAGACATAACACTCGCATCTTGTACATCTTGTAGATGTGTAAACGTCAAACGCAAGGAAATTAACTATGGGCATCACCGGCGGAGGTGTTATCAACTAACACATATTTAAATTGACCGTTAAATGCGTGTTCGATGTACAAGATGCGAGTGTTATGTCTGTTTGTCTATGGTTCGATGAAGATTTGCAGGTTTTCAAAAGATATTGTTTTCGTTCTTAGTGACCTTCATGGCCAATAAAATGCTCAATTTATTTTTCAGAGGGCTAATTTTATACGTTTCTTGCTCATTTCTTATTTTGGACTCTTAGGTACTGATGCAACATGCAAAAAAATTTTGGCATTGCTGCCGTGTGGCATTTTTTCGCAACTTGTCATGGAAAAGGCCCTATGGGAGGAGTATTGAAACGAAACGCTTTAAAATTTGAGTATACGAAGGGAAAGGTAGGATCTGCAATGTTTAAAACTTGGTCTACGTGGTTTATGGACGGCCCGCAGGTTGAACTGAATGTTGCACCCAGCTTGTAAGTTACTCATAGATTTCATTAGTCACAGCTGCTGTGACTCGATGGAGACACATTGTGAACTACCTTGCGTCTTCATCGTTTCCATGCACGTGTGGTGCATATATTGCGGAACAATAATTTTTTAATTTAAAAAAATTGTATCTCCAAAACTGCTTCTTCGACATCGCTAATTTTTCAAAATGTTATGTAAAATTAAATGATCTTTCAATTAAAAATACTAAAATAAGAAGTTGTTGAAGACCCTCGCAGTGAAAATCAAGAAAAAGCATTTGTAACATATTTTTTTCCTACAAAATCAAATATGTCTGAGTGTTTCATAATTTTTCTTAAAACTACATTAAAACAACTTTCATTTGAAGGGTCAATCGTAAAAATCGGTCAAGAGGTTCAGAAGTTATAAATTTTTGAAAAAAGACATTTTTGAAAAAAAAAATATTTTTTGGACCACCTTAACACGGAAATGGTCACCCTAATGGCGCAATAAAAAAATACGAGTCTAATATTTTTTGATAAGGAAGAACTATACCAATTTTCATGAAATTCTGAGACCCACTATAACTTTTTTCTATGGAATTGCTGTATAGATAGATTGCGCAGTGTTCGTTTTTAATTGCTCATTTTTACTTTCCTGCATGAATTATTTTCTTTTCTTTAAGAACGATTCATATTTTACGATGGATCATCCTCAAGTTCAAGCATACATTTATCTCCTGGTTCCTGGAACTTTTTCAGTTTTTAAAAGATATTTTCATTTTTTTTTCTTGGGGAAATAATCACGATTTTACAGCATAATTGGATTAAAACAGTGATAACTGTGCGCTTTGTGTGGGACATTTTAGATTTATTTATTGCGGTTATTCAATATGACATTGCTCATTTTGCCACTTTTATGGGAAAATATCTTCAACTGCAGGTGACGAAAGTGAGTTATTTAGTGCTCAAATTTCCTAATTTAGTGGAGATTCATCCTTAAACAATTGAGCGTATTTTATTTACTATTGCCCTTTTTGCCATTTTTACCGCTCACATTCAAATTATTAAAAGAAGCTTTTTATTTGTTTATTGCCTTTTTCTTCATTTCTATTGCAACTTGTTTTTTGTTTAATGGTGCACCCCTGTAGTATTTAGTGGCCAATTTGAGATTTTTTATTGCTTGTGCTTTGTTAATTAGGGTACGTATATATTTTAGTCGTTTTCACTGCCCTAGCTACTAGTTTTGTTATCAACAGGAAAAAATGATATCAAATTAAGTTTTCAGTTTGCTCTCACTGATAGCAGAAATAGTTTTCAATGTGATGTCACAGGAAGATTTGTTTGCTCTCAATTTTGATATTTTAACCGTTAAAACGACCAAAACGACAGCAACCTGAGTAATCATTATCAGCGAAATTTAGATTTCAATTTGATCTCAGACTTTGCTCGGTGTTGTAAGGTACACCGGGGCAAGTTGAAATGAGAGGGGAAGTTGAAATAAGTGGGGAAGTTGAAAAGGAAGGCGGTACACAGAAAAAAAAAGTTGTTGTATATTACATCCAAACTGCTGCAACCAGGTCAATCCATCGGTTGTGTAATATAACGTTGTACGATGTACATCGATTTTGCGAACAAAATTACACCCATTGATGTAATATTGTATCTGCTTTTTGCTATTACATCATTATTTCATACATCAGCTTGAATTACATTGATCGATATTACATTTTTTTTTTGCTGTGTATCTAATAGCGGGAGTGAATAATCACTGTTTTTATTTTTAACCCAGTAGTTTGCGATAGCACGCAATGCATCTCACCATGAAAACAATAAATATTCACTTCCGTTTGACAATACGCTATCCATTTAAACTTCCATACGCATTTATACTTGCCCCGGTGTACCTTATATACAGACTGTATGTAAGGGTACACCGATATGTGACCACTTTTTTCTATAGGTCGATAATGTTTAGATACCGAACAACACTGAAATCCGTACACCTGGCTGAATATGTTTAGTTTTATGAATTAAAATAAAGTGACACACCACTATTTTGCCTGATTTTTTGTCAGTTTTAACTGAAAAAAATGAAGAGTAACCCTCGACTATTATTTCAGATTGTAAAAGGGAAGAGTTGATCAAGAGTTTATTATTTGAATAACGGCTCCGTTAAGCTACTGCAAATGAGCCTGGACAAATAAAGGAAATATTAAAAAAAAAAAATTGTATAGCTCAAAATGATGTGTAAGCGACTATGTTGCGTGACGGTATAACGTTTTGCACTTCTCAACTTCACTACTCAAAAACTACTCACCAAAACGTAACGAGCGACTCAAATAAGAAACTCTTGATCAATTCGTATTAAAAATTTAGCGCACTTTCCAAATCTGCAATAATCTTTAGGGGTTACTTTTCATTTTATTAATTGTAATACAAAATCTTAAAAAAAAACAGAAAAAAACCGTTGTAACGTCACGTAGAGTGTGTCAATTAAAAAATATGTACTGTTGAAAATAATAGCGGGCACCGATCTTCCAGTAAGGCAAATAAAACGCTTAGTTAATATATTTACCACGTGCTACAACACTGTAATATTTATAAAATTAAAATACACATTACAATACTTACAACTTCGGTGTTTTCTCGCATTGGAATAGCCAACAGAGCGATTTGCTCTTCCAATGCGCCCGTGCTGTCGCTTGCTTTCACTGATCTATTGTGACTGTAATCATTGACAGCACGGGCGTGTTCAAGAAAACCCCGAAGAAAGACAAACAAACACACAACAATATCACACATTTCTTCAAGGGGTTCGTCGAGCGGTTGCATGCGCAACATGTACAATTCCTAACTCTTTTGTTTACCTGGATTTTGTTTACGGCAAGAATAAGAGAGAATCCTATGGAATTAAAATAATGTATGTCCGTCGTTATTGTCAATTGGTTGTGTCGTTAGCAATTTACTAAGGCTCTGAACCATTTGGTGGATTATTTTAACTTTTGGTTAAAATTTGACAGATGGAAAGTTATCGATTAACCCTGCTATCCGAGCGTGGTTACTTCTGACAGACAAGAAGTTAAATTTTGACAACCTTGGCTAAGTTCTGCTCGAAAACCGGTCGATCGACAGCACAGGGATTTTCGAACATAGAAAATAACTTTCGAAATGTCACTTTTAACCACGAGTTAAATTTAACTCGGCAAATGGTTCACAGCCTAAGACTCTGAACCATTTGGTGGATTTTTTTTTAGCTTTTCGTTAAAATTTGACAGGTGGAAAGTTATTGATTAACCCTGCTATCCGAGCTTGGTTATTTCTGACAGACAAGAAGTTAAATTTTGACAACTGTCTGTCAGAAATAACCACGCTCGGATAGCAGGGTTAATCAATAAGTTTCCATCTGTCAAATTTTAACCAAAAGTTAAAAAAATCCACCAAATGGTTCAGAGCCTAAGAAAACAGCCTTAATTAAAAACAGCTATAAAGTGCTTTTTAGGATTTTTTTTCAATTTCATTGACAGAGATCTATTGAAAAGTTAAGTGTTAAGTGGACCTAAGTGGTCAATAAAATTGCATTTATTTATCAAAATTATAACTGTACGGATTTTGATTCTATTTTTGCGGTTGATTCTAAATCTGAACACCTATGCAGTGGTTTTAATAATTCACCTTTATAAAACACTACTCTGCATAACATGAAAGTGGATAAAGTCAAATAGACACATGAAGATAGCGGCGCCGGTGGTGTAGTGGTAAGCGTGATTACCTCTCACCCCAGTAGGCCTGGGTTCAATCCCAGTCAGCGCCGTGAGTGAGCCAAAAAATCTCTGATCACGGGGAAGTAAAACCGTTGGTCTCCGGTTCATGAGTTTGATGGGTCGATAGGTAGGGTCCAGGTATGGGAGCTGCCTCCCTGGCGTCGGTAGCATTGGTGCTCAGCACTAAAAACAAGATAGACGGAAAACAAACCAAAGGAAAAAACAAAAAGACACATGAAGATGTTTAGACCGGTTTTGCAATGATGGTCGAAAATCTTTTTGGGAAGTATAGATTGATATTATCATTTCGTACATTATCATAAGAAATTCCATGTTAAATTGGTAATTTTAAAAAAGAGGTGCCCTTCCAGCGTTTACGGTTGAGATGGAAGGTACGATCATGCAGAGGGTGCTTTCGATGGCCGCGGCACGATTTGATGTAGGTGAAAGGTATTAGGTGTGTAAGGTGTGTAATTAAAAATGGCCTCCCCTATCCTTATTCATGTTTTTATCTATACATTGCGAGTCTTTTATCTCAAATCCTCCCCAAAATACAGTGATTTAAAACTGTACGGATTTTGATTCAAGCACAGCTCAGTGTACGGATTTAAAAGCCATACATTTTATAGAAGTATTTCAAATAGTTCTAAGTAATTCTATAATTCAGTAATGTCAAATAATAATAAAACATAGGAAAAACTATAGGAACGAAGTGCGATACAAGGCATATTATTAGATAATCATTTTATTTTTAAAATTAATGATTCTCTTGTGCTTAGGTGTATGGATTTCAGTCCCGCACGGTAATGGGATTTAATATTATATGTTTTTTTCTTTATATTCTACTCACCGAACATGACATCCATTACATCGATCGCGGACTCCTGGTTTCATCCAACTGTCCGATAATACTTTACCTGGTTGATCCGCTACACTCCAAGAAAAGATTCTACCACGCGCATCGCCTGTAAAATGCATATCGTAATATGTTTCATATAGGAGCAAAAAGTGACAGGATAGTTACCGACAAAAACCGTCCGGTGATCTTTGGATATTGCCAAAGAGGTAATGCTTGCAGGTTCCACATTACCCTTTAGATCATATGCAGTGTGCATACTTAATTTGGTACGGAATATCAATTGACGATGCCAACGGAATGATTTCTTTGACTTATGTAAATCCTCTTTACCTGGTTCGCGAATCATCGAGTCGTACTTATCTAGGTGACGATCAATTGATACGGCCTTAACATTCGAGCCAATCTTGCAGGTTGATATTATAGGTGTGTTGTGCGAATCTTCTAGGTTGTTTACAGAAAGTTGATTACTGTCATGTAATGTGTATTGTTCATATATGTTGCTTGTGGAGGATGACCTAACGACAGCTCCTAATAAATTGCACAAAGGTGTGATTATATGAAGAGATGAGTGTCAGCAAACTAGACTCAGTATATTATTTGTATTTCTAATTATGTAACTTATGTTTAGGAGGGATTCATGCAAAACAAAATGACGATTAATAAAAAAATAAGAAAACAAACATTACGTACCGTAATCTACAAATGATGAACTTTCTCCATCCGTGTCTCGAATTTCGTCAGATTCGTTTTCATAAAGATGACTGTCACTACAGCTTTGACGTTCCGTAGGTATTTGTACATGATCTAAAGACCACATCTGCAAACATGACAAGTAACAAAATTGATCAATGAAAGACGACCCAGCCTGCAGCAAAGCTTTTTTCAAAGGGTAGAGAACGGCTTCAGTAGTTAAAATTACAAAATATGTTTATCTGTGTAGATCACCTTTTCGAGGTCCGTTACTGGTATAAGATCTACCACATCGAACTCTGGCCCTAAGCTCGTCTTGTTAACGGTTATGAGTCTCGGCTTTGAGATTGGAAACAAGAAAAGGTTCGAGCTAGGGTTCTACTGCATGGCCACATATCAGAATCATCGTTTTTTGGTCGCTAAGAAGACTTATTTTGATCGGAGAGATGCCACGTATTTGGAGAGATCCCAGATTTTTTTTTTTTTGATCGCAGTAGGCCGAACACAACGAACACTACGGGGTCTGACCACGCCGTTGATAAATGATAACGATAAACTACGGGGTCCTGGATATTTAAGTAGGTTGGCTCCTCCTCCTCTACTGATAGAGTTTCACGCCTCAAGACTCGTGCAGACTAATCACTTTATTTCCCTTTTCGAATAACAATCTTTCACTATACATAGATGTAGGGTAGAGAACTACTTCGGAATAATCGCCCATTTTGGGCTTATCGAGTAGAAAACTTCAAATAAATCCATGATTTCAGAGTTAACAAGTCAATTATGCGTTTGGTACGATAGTTTAGTTAATAAGCTACGGAACGAAATCAATGAGAACGCGTGATATGAAGGTTTGCACCCATTATTCCGAAAAACAAAAGAAGCGCTCCGACCGAATCAGTTTTTATCTTCATCCGATATGCCGAAGTGAATGCATTGGCGTTTCAATGCGTTACGCCGAGTTTAGAATCCGTAGGCCGAGTTTGGAGTCAAGAAGCAGTGTTCAACTTTTGACAATATCTCAACGAATGGTTTCTCTTTATCAAATCTTACGGTACATACGGAAATGTAAATAAATTTGGAAGCCATCAGTAATAATAACATTCCGTTTGGTGCTAATCTGCGCTAGATTAAGAAAGACTAAGTGCGGGTTGTGTTTAATAGGCCGGAAATGGGGTAGTTAACCCTATATCATATTCGTTTTAGGTTTGTCTAGCTTGCTTTACGCTGCAACTTTTGACTTTTGGCAGGTGGGTGATTTCCTTGCGCTCTCTCTCGTTGATCAATTTTCCTTCAGCCCAATTTCGCCTCATCATGGCCCCACCACCTGCTTGGCCTTCCAATCCTGTTGTCAGCGGCATCTGGCTGTGAGTAGCGGAACTTCGTGGTGCGGTTGTGTTATGTCCAGTGGGTGGTGCACGGTGTTGGCACTAATATTTGAATCCTTTCCTGGCATTCATAACATTTGCCAGTTACAATGTTCCGGGTGTGCCAATCAGCAAACTATTCAGCAGCAGCTTTCGATACCTTTAATGAACATGTATATTTTGACGTCATCAGCGCAAAACACACGGCAGCCAGATGGCTAGTACGAGAGAAAGCTCGTTGATGAAGAGTGAGAATAACAAAGGACCCAGGTTGCTCCCTTGTGGCACGCCAGATGAGTTAGAAAATTGTTCCACAGATTCAAATCCGATATTAACGGTTAGGTATGATCCAAACCAGCTAACAAGATCCGCAGAGACACCAGTTCTTCCTAGACGATTCAGTAATATCATAGAGGTAACTCTAAGACCAGAAGGTCCTGAAGAAACGAGCTCAACTTTTTGGCTCAGCTCTAAATAGTACTATCTTCGGTCCCAAGCTAATCGATTCATCCCTCGAAACATATGAAAATCCACTAACCCCTCATTTTATCTGTCAAACTTTCATAGCGAATCAAAACAAACATAGTGTATTACTGGAATTTATACTAGAATGAGATACGTTAATCGATTTGCTAGGCTAGTCAAGTAGTGAGCCAATTTTAAATCGATAGTTTCGTATTGATTGTTGGTAATATTCCATGGTCAACTCTATCGAAAGGTGATTTCAAATCTGCGGTATCGATCTGAGCACCAGCATCAATGTTGCGTATGCAAAACGAAGCAAACTGGACGATATTTGTAGATGTTGATCTTTTGGGAAAGAAACCGTGCTGATCCGTAGAAATGCAATTCTTGCAGGAGTCGACAAGTTTATAATTTATTATGCTTTCGAAAACCTTTGAACAAGAACACACGAAGTTTTTCCTCTGTAATTCTCGATGTTCTATCGAACCTCTTTTTTAAAAACGGGTAACATGACTGACGTTTCCAGTTTGTGAGAAAACTAAAAGGGAAATCAATTCTTCGCCGCATTTTTCCAGGATGCATGACGGTATGCCATCTGGACTGGACACAGAGTATTTCATTTTGTTTATTGCGAATTCCACCTGATTCAACGTGATCGCAAAGCTTCTCAGAGAACAGAAACCATTAGGTGTATCTCTACAAGCTTCTGTGACGTGCAGACGACGTAGAACCATTGAAAGCGATTCTAAAGTGAGTGGCAAACAAATTGCACTTTTCCAAAACGGAAGTGGCGACTTCATTTCCCAGACACATATCAACAGTTAACCCATTTTCCTTCCGTTTAGAGTTGACAAATTTCCAAAAATTTCGTGGACATCTGGGTAGGAAAATTCCTCAGTTCGTATGCAGTACCGTTTGTACATGTAACGTTTATACGTGCGATAATTATTACTAGCACGTGCGAAATGTTGCTTGGCAAAAGGACAACGAGACTGGCAGTAGGTTCGGAGTGATATGGATCTTAGACGTTTGGGACGTCGTAAATGTGTATTTCCCCAAGATGGTTTCGAAGATGGCCTGCACAGTGGAACATAATCAACCAAGTAACTCGTCAACACGCTGGTGAAGTAGCACTTTCACCATCTTCAGCAGTATCAAGGATGTGCCAGTCAGTTTGACGAAGCACTTAATGATAATAATGATGATGGTCCCACCTCTTACCCCTACAAAGGTTTGAGCTGGACGATTTATCTTTAAGATAATTAAATATGACATTTGAACCAGGTTAGCAAACAAAATCGAACTGGTTTCAGTTAAAGATATAAATTCCCTCTACAGTTTACAGTTGCTTCACAGCGATATAAATGTGGAAAAGCTCAGGCGTCCTTAAAGGTGGTTCGCTTTTTTGCCCACCTAAAATATTTATAAGTATTACAAGCAATCAAGAGTTAATTAACAATCAACAAAGCATCCTATTACACAGCAACCCCGCAATCTGATGCTATCATAATTTTTAGCAATGTCAAGAATGCTAACGAACCCCCAACATTTGCCAGAAATCTTACTACTAACTCAAGGTATCTTCCAAATAATACGCGCGCGAGGCTCAAACCTTTGTAGACTATCTTTTTTAATGAACCTACTATTATTAAATCAAATATTAAAAATCCATATCCATCATCACCATCGTGGCGAACAGAAATAGTTTTTGCAGTGCTACAATAATTATTAAAAAAGTCGTTATTACAGCTATCCATACAACATAATCAGTTAGAGATAACTTCGTCAAGATACATAATTTGTCAATTCATAAAAAAATCACTGGATAACTGTTCAAAAGACAGTTTTAACGTGTGAAATGTAGTGTCTTTTAAATTGTGTAAGTGTTCCTGAACGTTTGATATGTCTAGGCAATGAAATGTGGTGTTCTTGTTTCAACCGCATTTCTAGTATTATATCTATGAAAGTCACTTCCTCTTTCAACCGCATCAAACCGTTAAATACTTTAAAAATGAACACCATAGTCAAATATACAATTCTTTGCTTCACCGACAACCATTGTAAGACGTCTAGCATCAAAGTTGAGGAAGTGAATCTATTACATCTCAAAATCAAACGCATTATTTTATTCTGCAAGCGCTGCAATCTCGATATTTGTGTTGCATTGGCCAGAAATAAAATGGAAGGGAAAAAGTCTAGATGAGGAGAGATGACTGATTTGTATAGCTGTATTTTACTGGCAATAGTTAAATCGTTTTTCAGTCGACATAGAATTCCTGTTGGATGGCCGATCGCCTTGCCTAGGGTGCGTCGTTGATGTTCGCGTCCCTCTTCCGGCGTACTCCGGGAACTTTGAAGCTGACGGTGGGGTCAGAAATGGCCATGGATGGTTCGGTGTGGTGTGTTGGATGTATATCGGCACTGCCACGAATCTACATTCGGAAATAACCATTGCACCACGCACGCGTAAGCACGAAATTACACCATGAAAATTGCATGTTCAATTTTACCTGCTTATGCACCAAAGCACAACACAATAACACACGACCTGAGAGAATAGCACACACTCTCACTTCTACGCTACGAAAGGATTTTTGTTAAATAAAGTTACACTAATCTTAACAGGTATCATGTCCTTGGCATAGTACTACTTCAGGACAACATTTGAATAGTGGCACGAAGCTAGATCCGGCCAGAAGACCGTAGGGCCCTCGTGTTGCTTCAACAGAGGAAGCAGACTCTTCTGTAGACACTCCTTGAGGTAGATCTCCCCGTTTACAGTCCCGGTAGTCACGAACGGCACACGTTTGCCACAAGAGTAGATCGCTTGCAAACTTTGAAAGTTTCTGCTTCCTTACTTCCTCCGGAACATCAAACTTGTGGTGGGGGTGAATAACAGTAGCCCCGATGAGGAAAAGAGGCTTCGTCAGCATCTGGGTGTACAGTTTCCGGGCCCGTGACTTTCCCACCGTAATTTGCCGTTCGTCACAATTTGGAGCCTTCTGCACTTTGTACGTATGCAGTCCCTCCCGGTCCTTGGCTTTCTGAACGAAAGACTTGGACAGATTCAACTTTTTGACCACATCCCTGACCAAGGCATTGGGATTCCGGTTAAACACTCTCACAACAGGCTTGTGATCCTGATCACTAATAGAACATCCATTCTGATCGCATTTCTCCTTCCGTTCGATGCTCAGAGTTTCGTAGTAATGTTTAATCACACGACTCACCGTTGACTGTGGAATGGTATCGAGCTAAGCATTGAAGCTGAGAATTTGGGTGAGTGTATGATGAAGAGAAGAACAGGGAATATACGCGATGGAGATCGCTCCTCTTAGAAGTGAAAGATAATAGTACGTTCAGACTATAGAGTTATAACATGTTATAGCGCTATCTTGATGGTGGTTTCTGTGTTGCAATTATTTGACAACCGTTATAACATGTTATAACTCTCCAGTCTGTACAGCGTTTAAAACGCTGTCCAGACTGGAGAGTTATAACATGTTATAACGGTTATCAACTAATTGCAACACAGAAACCACCATCAAGATAGCGCTATAACATGTTATAACTCTGTAGTCTGAACGTACTATAAACGTTGTTTTCATTTAAAGTAAGCAGGATATCACATTGGCGATCCTGCAAGGTATGTACATCTTGAAAGAGCAATAAAATCAAATATGTATTTCCTGGGATTAGTCAGGTTAAATTGCCTTTTAGCTCACAATGTTCATGAACTAGATTCATCGAATCAAAACAAAAACATCGCATGCACTGAGTCAAGCTCATAGTCAAGCGAGTGTTTTAAAATGTGTAGATCCATAAAACTTCAGCTTATAGCCAAGAACCAAGGGATTCTAAAATATTGGAATTTAACATTATGTTGGAGTAAGACATTTGACAAAAACCAAATAAAAACAAAATAAAAGTCAATCTGGCCAAACTGATCAACTGGATATAAACATCGCACAGCTCAGCAGTAAAGAGTCTGAGACTACATGTCAAAATTGGAACAATCGATTGTCTGTCAAAGTCATAGGAAAAGTCATTCCAATCGAGCAGAAGACCTGTCAAATGGATAAGATGTCGCCTCTTTATAAATTCAGGCTCTTTACTCAGCAGGAGTGAGCGAAGTAAAGACTTCTATGAGGTACACTGACAAAAGTTTTCACTTAGTTTCTATTAGGAACGCACATAGTATTTCTCTAAAAACAAAAATAATGATTTTTACCTGAATATCACATAGCATTAGATATTCTTTATGAGAAATCACATAGATTTCATTGGACACATAACGTTCATGTGATTTAGTGGTGCAATTTCCAATTATGGGATCACATGAAAGTTATGTGATATTCACATGGATATTTTCCACTGGTTATGTGATTTATTGTATGAGTGTACAAATCCAACCTGTTCTATACAAGGTGTAAACTAGCCCTGATGTATGTGTTGGTAGAGGGAAAAATGTAAACTTTGTGGGAGACGATGGTGACTACGTCATAAAACTCGAAAGCAATTTTGCTAAATAAGAAGGAAAACAAATCCTAGCTATTTTTGCATGATGATTTTGCTTGCTTGTATGCTTTTGTAAAGTCGCCGGAAAATATCAGCTGGCGATTTGTTTTTTTTTAGATAACTTCTTACTTATAAACAGACAAAAACTCACAAACATGCTGTTTTTTCATGGCATACAGTGTGATAATTCAATAATCAATAAATTATCTTAACACTTAGTGGCAGACCATTCATAAATTTTGGTAGCATACATAAATTATAAAATCCTTATTAAATTTCCTATGCAAGCGCCGATCGATACAAACGTTATGACGTCACTACAAGGGTGATTGCGTGAACGAAAGAAACGAATCGTGCGAAGCGGAATGAAAACCGAGTGAAAAACGAAGTGCACCAATACATTCTGGCCTACAATGTCACACCTTGTATAGACCAGGTTGCTACAAATCAAGTGTGCGAAAGGTAGCTCATATGTTAATAGAGCACTGCGCGAAACTTAACCTAAATCTCCCCGTCCCTTTTCCTCACCAGCGAGTTTTGACAGTTCTGCCGGGTTTATTTTGGCTCCCGTTTGTTGCTATCTCTTTTACTGTCATGGCAAAAATTGAGGTTAGATTTTGCGTGCAGTGCTCTATAAAGTATTTTACTGCGAGAGTGAAAGAGTTCGGTTTAGTTTCACAATTCCGACGCAATGCCAGACGGTTATTTTCCGTTTCATTTTTTTTCTCAACACGGATGGAAGTGTTGTTGTCATTTTCTCATCACGCACTTTTTGTCGACAAGTGAAATATGTTGGATGCCTGATGCCTGCCGTATTCGTGATTCGCATACGGTAAGGCAGACGGCTTTGTCGGTTGAAAATAGTGAAAAGTTTTAAGTAAAATTATAAATTGCTGAGTTCATGAAATTATTTTATTTTTCGTGAAACTGAAATACGATGAGTGGAACGTGGTATGAGGATGCAATTTCGTCACCCGATGACAGCAGTGACGAGTATTGCGGTAGATTTGTGAGGACTCCAAAGATAACCTCAAATTGCCTTGAAGAACCAGAAACAACTTGTGACTCCAGCTCAATTGATAGTCGGAATGATCGAAAGGAGGCGATTAAGTCAGAATGGTTGTCAGGGTCGTGGCCGCTGAAACAATTTGATGGCTCGTTGTCTCTCAATGAACGGAAGGCAGAATGGATCCGTTTTCGCGACCAGTTCGAGCGTATTGCTTCGTGCAAAACTGCAGTTGGCCATCGTACAAAGCTAACCGGTATGAAAATCTTCGCGGGGGATTATCTCTTGAATGTAATAGAGATGCAGGAGAAGTTCATTACTGACTATATGGACAACGTGTGTGAAAGTAATGTTCGTGGAATAAACAAATTTTTCGAGCAAACATGCGACGTGACGAAAGAGAGAATGAAATTCCGAGATATGCGCATGAAGGTCTCTGAGCCATTCACTGATTTGGTGTTGCGTTTGGAAATGCAAGCAAAATTCTGCGATTTTTGGTTACAGCAGCAAGAGGAAGAATTCATTCAAGCTCTGCTGAGGCGCTCGGTACCGTTAATTGCCGAAAAGCTGTACGAAATGTCAGATTTCTTCGGGAACAGTCTGGAGCGGATTATAAGCCATGGAAAACATTTGTACTACATCAAGGTAGAAGCTGATGAATTGGCAAATACCCCACAGGCCAAAAGAGACGATAGCGTATCTGAACGAGAATCAGTGGACTGCATGGCGGTGAAGTCTGTGAATGCGGTGTATGCAAGGAGGAAGAATTCTGTTCGCTACGGGCCGTACCGCAGTGTACATTCAACATTCGACTACGACGCAGGACCAAGACCTCGGAGTTCACAAGGATGGAAAGAACGTAGTTTTACTCCAGGATCGAGGTGCTCAAGGTGTGGCAGAGCTCATGGGCCCAAAGAATGTAAGGCTTTTCGTACAAAATGCTTCAATTGTGGAAAAGTGGGACATTTTGCCGAGTTTTGCCGCTCGTCTGCGCGAGATGTGAACATGAGGGAGAAAATTCGGCGACTTGAAGTTAAGGACGAAGTTGAAAGAGAGGTCACAAGGATTAATCAGGTAGATGATCGTATTTCAAATAATTGATGCACAAAACCAAATAAAGCTCCCTTGAGTTTAAAACAACACAAATATGGAAGCTTATATTAAGTCTTTATTTTTCTTTCTATCTTTTTGTTTTGTTTTTGTTAACAGTTAATAACTGGAATTGCTAATGAATTCAAATCCATAAATGATCCAAGATTTGTTGAGTGCCGAATTGGAACGGAAGTTTTGAGCTTTCTGATAGATTCTGGTGCCACGGTTAATACTATCACTAATATTCAGAGGATATTGATCAAGAAAAACGGTAATTGTAATGGATGTTGTAATGCATCCGGAAGAAGTTTTAAGTGGCTACGTCAATCAAAATTCTCTTGATGTGGAATGCTCTTTTAGTTCGTTCATTGGAGTCAAGGATAGTGATCATCCACCACAATTAGCTAAAATTTTCGTGGTTAACGGCACACGATTGTTTTTTGCTTGGTTATGAAACATCGAGCAAGCTGAATCTTCTTCGCGTAGGTATTCAAACGGCAGACCAGCACGCCATCAATTATACTGCTTATGATTCAAAAGCTCGGGATCAAATGGTATGACACAACCACCGGAATTCCCTACAATTCCTATTGATATGGGGCGATTCAGAGTCAATGAGCCAGTAACTCCGAAACAGATAATCCGTTATAACATTCCAAAAGCGTTTGAATTGGCTACTACTGAAAGACTGAGGGCGATGGAATCTAAAGGAATCATTGAGAGAGCCGATACGGAAGGAGACACTATATCATTCGTATCTCCGTTGGTATTGGTACCAAAAGGAACAAACGACTTCAAGATTGTTGTAGACTACAGAGAGGTCAATAAGGCCATCGTTCGTGAACCGTACCCGATGCCCTCGTTTGAAAAAATTAGGACGGATATTCCTAGTGGTGATGGGAATCTATTTTTCATGAAACTTGATCTAAAAGATGCCTATTTTCACATTGAGTTGCACGAAGACGTTCGTCATATTACAACATTCATGACAGCGAATGGGTTAATGCGATTCAAAGGGTTACCATTTGGATTGTCATGCGCGCCTGAGTTATTCCAACGCGTCAAGGAAAAGCTGCAGGTGAAGTGTGGCCATTTAGGCATTTATCTTGATGATATTTTGTTGTTCGCACGAACTCTAGAAGAACTAAATAGGCACGTTGAAGAGGTCAAACGTGTCCTGCGCGAAAAATGTTTAACGATGAACGAGGAAAAATCCAAATAAAATGAAATATCAGTATATTTTTTTGGGTTTACAATTGACGGATTGGGTATACTACCCATAATCGCACATCAGTTCCATCTTTGCTTGATTTCCTATCCATATGGGACTGATCTGCAATTATGGGCAGTATACTACCTACCAAGCAAAAGTTATCTGATATTAAGCATTTCGAAAGTCCAGTTGACCCGCAATTGAGAAGTTTTCTTGGGCTTATGACTTTTATTAGCCCATTCATCAAGAATTTTCCCATAAGACAAAACCACTCAAGTGGGAAGAGCAACATAACAAAGCATTTGACGATTTAAAGGAGGCTCCTGAAGACCACATAATCAAACGAGGTTACTTCAACGAAGAGGACAAGACTATTCTTTTCACAGACGCGTCAAAGGACGAAAATTCCAACACCTGTAGCAGCATCGCTTGTGCTTCAAAAAGTCTGATTGCAGCAGAAAGCCGGTATCTATAGTTGCATCGTGAGGCTTTGGCTATAGTTTGGGCAATGCAACATTTCTAAACTCTTAACGGAATTTTCCATTAGGTTAGCTTGGTCGCAAGTTCATACTAAGATCCGATAGCGAAGCGTTAATGTTCATGTCGAAGGCCAAATATCGGAAGGATATAGGAAAAAGGATAATGACTAGGGCTGAGGGCTGGCTTTTAAGAGCTGATCATTGCTTCTACGAGTATCAGCACGTCGCAGGATAAGAAAACATAGCTGATGCTGAATCTAGGATATGCAAAAGGCGTAGCGATCCACCTTTTGACGATGAAAGAGAACCTAATGAGCTGTGCTCTGTCGAAGCGAACCCCGGGTTGATTAATGACCACCTTCTGGCATTGACAAATGCTCATGTAGTTGATGACTCTGGAAAAGATGAGGAGCTTCAAACAGTGATTAAATGGCTAGGCAAGAACGAAAAATGTCCTTCACAAATAGCAAAGCATCAGCCTTTCCAAAAAGTTCTTCCGTCAGAATTTCGTCCTCGAGCATTGCAGTTGGCACACAACAGTCATCCAGGGATGTCTACACTGAAAAATTTCTTGAGGCAAGGTTTGTGGTGGCCAAGTGTTGATCGCGAAGTGGAGGAATACGTTAGGAGCCAACGTCATAGTTCATTTTACGTTCCTTATTCAACCCAATTGTTCTCTATTTAAAAAAAATTATCTGTTTTTATATATCATCTGGAAGAGCTTCGTTTTCTGAGAACGGCGATATTTTTTCGAAACCTTTTTAAATCAAGATTTAAAGTAAAATAATAACTTCACTGTTTGACACTAAACTGACAAACTGACAACTCGCTTCCATACAAAGTGACACCGAGGGGCGCTAATAAGGTGCAAATGTAATCGTACTTATTTAAAATAGTTCCAGTGTACCAAAATTTATGAAATTTTGGGTTTGGGTTCCATTTTTAATGCAGATTACGAATATGCATTTACCTCAATACCTTCAAAGAACCCAATTAATACAATTCAATACAGTTGACTTACCAGTGAGAACAACAGCACTATATTTTTTACCCAGATTGCTTTCAATACCATTTTTCACATCATTTAGATTAGCTCCTGTTGCACACTCAACAAAAATAGAGCCATCTTTACCATTCCTAAAATTACTGATTTTATGTGTTTTTGGATCTAACTGTGTTTTCAAAAACTTACGAGTATCTTCGCAAGCTTATTTGGATTCTTTCGGTTTAATCACAATGACCGGACGAGTCTTACGATTATTCGGTTTGTTACTTTTACTAATCTTTTTATTTGTACTTGTACTAGCACGACTAGATCTTTTTACAAAACATCATCAGTCGATTCGTTGTCTCTATTTTGAAATTTACGTTTTTTGCGTCTGGGATTTCGGTTAAGAATTAATCGTCCTCGATGCACCATTCGTTGCAGCTAATTTATTTTCCGTACTAATTTAAAAACATGAGCTAGTCATCGTATTCCATTTCTCACTAATTAATTTTTAAAAGCAACTTAATAAATCATTCAAACCAGTAATCCTTTGAAGGACGTGGTTCCGATTAATTAAAATCGCCAAGCAGAATAGCATGATCGTTATTCCCAAGGTGTGAATTAATCGCTTCTATAGACTCGATATGTTTATTTATGTTAAGTAAATCATTCTTGCCATCAGGTGGAAGGTAAATTACTTCAATACCAAAGGGCCAAGCGCAATGTGGGCGGAAGCGGAACGGAAACGGGAAGTTTGAGAGTTGTCACAAATGGCATCAAGATGCCTAACCGAAGTCGATTTGATTCTAACTAGTTTTCAATCCGACAAGTAGGCTTACTCAGATCGGGCTTTTCCGCTGCCGTTCCGCTTCCACTGTCATTGCGCTTGGCCTTAACTTAACATTGAACCGGTTACAACTTAACCCAGAGTTGTTCTTGAGAGACATCTACCGAAGTGGGATCAATGTACCCGTTGAAATTTATGACTGTTAACATTGCTGTGACCTGTTCTGTAAACGGTGTAGGAATCTCTGAAAAGCTGTGGCAAAATTATGTTGTCTTCAAGCCACGTTTCCGTCATAATGAAAAGACGAAACAGCCAAAAAAAGGCGTCAATTTTCGTGCGCAGTCCTCGAACATTCTAGTAGTAATACTTAGCACTGAGAAGTGCTGTTTAAAATTGTTGCAGTAACGTTTCCTTCAGCAAATAAACAAATAGATCCTCACGGCAAGAGAGCACAATGTAGACTGTCCGGTTTAGTTTATTTGTTTTTAAACATAAGATTTAGAGCAAATGTTAAGATCCAAGGTCAACACATGTTCACGAACTGGAACTTATAATGAGTCTGGGTGGATTTCATATTCCTAACAAACTTTGAAACTGCACAGAATGAATTTCACAATTCAGGACTGAATAGTTTTTGGAGTGGGTTCAGTAATTTATTTTAATTCCATTAAAATTGCCAATCTTTTGACAGATACATGTATTTCATACACTAAATGTAGCCTTTTTCAGTACCCAGCAGGGAACCAGGTAATTCCAAAATAAAAATATCAATCGTATCAACTGTTGTTGAATAAATAATGAGTAGAATCGAGTAAGTGATAGTCCGTATGTAAACGGAATCTCATTGGTTAGAGAATTTTGATAGGTTAGCAGGTATAAATATGAGGTACCTAAGCTCGTTGAAGACATTCTTGTGACAAATTTTGGTGGAAAAGCAGCAGCAGGAACTGCTGCACAGCAGTCAAGGAGAGCAGCCGAGAGCATCTCGGATTCATGTAGCCGTGACCGAGGCTGGAAACCTCGGTCCGGTCACGACATCAACCATTTTACGTGGCCAAAAGAAAGGAAAGTAATATCGTTTTCATTACTTTGAATGACAGTACAAATCCATTGAAAATAACCATATAACCATATAACAAAAATAGCGAAAAGTGTGATTTTGGTTTGCTGCTCGAAGAGTTAATATCTAGATTTAGCATCAACATAATCTGAACATTTGTACTTTATGGTCGATTATAAATTGTCCTGGTTCTGACTAATAAATTAAGTCAGCGGTTAAATAAGTAAACGATGATTGTCTAATCTAATCTAACATCAACACAGCCAGTTCATGAAAGCATCCTGGAAAATGATAGATGTACCTCCATCCTTTTTCTTGTCTATTTGGTATATTTTGAACATCAGAGATTTCGCTGTATTGTTATTTATAAATGATTGGTCGTTGGGAGCATCTAATCTAAAAAAAAGGGATGCTCAATTTTCCTCGAGTGGTTGAGACATGAGCACTAACTCTTGTCCTAGCCCATATGGCTTATGGCTATAGCGCCATTACTCGCTTTCTGAAAAGAGAAAAATGGAATAGAAGGCCGTAGGAGAAAGAAAATGGAGGAAGGAACCCTAGTTCTAACTTCCCTTGAGAAAAAGCGGGTCTCTAATCAATCTACAGGAAAAGTTCGCTAAAACTCACAATGGCCCATATTTCGGGTGTCACTTCACGGTGAAGTGACATGTAAATCAAATGGGAATCACTTCACTGTGAGTGACAAGTTCACCGTGAAGTGACATCGGTAATAAGGGGTAATGACTCGCGAACTTTTCATTTTGTGTGCTTCATAAACCTCGCAAAATTTTCCAACACTGAACACGAATAGGTGAGAACTAGATTTCAGTAGGGAGTAGTAGAAATAAAATAAATTAAAAAAATATAAGAACAAATAAATGAAAATAAAGGGAAGATCTCAGCCAGTTTCGTAATTGTGTACTCTTACTGCTCTGCTACACTACTGTTGAACCAAAGGCACTTCCAAGACTTTAGTTCAAAAATTCTTCAGGCAAATCATGAGCACATGAACTTTCAAGAACAAAACATCAAACATCTAAAACCAGAAAAAAGGGCTAAGACGTCTCTCTTGCCGAATGAATCAATTGGCAAATCTATGTTGGAATTTGGCCATAGCCACTCGTTCCCAACTTTTGACAATAGCACGCCTGACATTTGATTTCTCATCAAAATACAGCCCAAAAGCGGCTTTTCGAAATGATGTCTAAGACAAAGTTGAAGAAACCGAAACAGGTGAATATATAAACAGGAACGAACTCACCAAAATTAACGATGGTTTGTCCGTGAAGCAAAAACTTGGAAGACTGTTGCATCTCCAAATTCTAGCTCAACACATCAAACCATTCCATCGGATCTTCAAAGAAACTCTTGCACAATCCGCCTCCAATCAGCTTGCCTAATAACAGATCTGACGAAAAGGATGCTGATAAAAAAACACCTTGAATTGCATGTACTTTCTTTGCACTAAAGTTCTTTTCTAGAACTATGTTATCGAGTGGCACATTGTTTCGAGTTAAAACGCGATGAAAAAATCAATCACCTAAATAAGTAAACGATGATTGTGATCTTAAACGACGATTATGAGTAGATATATTAGACAATAGAACATAACGGCTAAAAAATTATAGTTTTGGATTCATTATGCAGTTATGTTCTGAAAACATTCAAAAGAAAATGTGTGGATTTTTTTTTTCTTTAGAACAGTGGTGCTCATCCCCTTTTTTCAAAGGCTTGTTCGCTGTTTATAATGTGGACCTCGTGGTCGTATAGTTAGCAGTCGTTCAGGCGTGTATTGTGAGTGCCACGAAGTGATGAGGGTTCGATTCCCGCTCCAGCCGATTGGAACTTTTCGCAACCCGGAAATTCCCCAACTGGACTGCTGGGTGCGTTGAGTGTTGTCCGTTGCCTTAGTGTTAAGTGTTCAGTTTGTGCAACTTCTGAATGAAGACGGTGTCAATTGTCTTTATATGTGTAGTTGAAACACACACGCCATATACTCGTAATGCAAAAAAAAAATCACGAAGAAAAAAATTTACCTAAAATTTAAGGTCTTTTTACTTGCACTCGTTACTGTTGTCAAAAAAAGTAGGTTGTATCCAAGACACGACCGTAGATTTTGCGAAAGATAGTTTTGATATCACAGCAAAAGTATAGTAGGGGAAATGGATGAAATGTCGGCCCAAATGCCCCTAATTTGGCCCCATATATAAATTTAGCAATCGACTAAATTTTCAATAGCGACCAAAAATATCCATTAGTATCGTTCCAATGACGCGTTCATTTAGATAAAATTGATAAATAACAGATTTATAGCGCTTTTCACAAGCAATCGGTGACCATGTTATGATCATAGCAACACTTTCATATTCGTGCAATTTTCAATAGTGACATTTTGAAAATGATAAATCCTTAATTTTAACAGATTCGTTGAAAATTTTCCTATCGATTTACATATTCAGAATTAAAATTCATCATCTCTCGATCAAAATCAGACCACTTTCATGCCGCGACCGACTTTGGATTCTAAAATTGCACTGCCAATGTTGCCTTAAAAATGTATGGAATGTTAGATTTTAACATATGGAAGCTGACATCCGATTCATGACCTTGACAAATGTCAAAAAAAAATACTCTATCAAATTTATAGTGGTCCTGAAAAGGATCGTTTTGTCGTGATGGTTGAGTAATGCTGAGCTATTAGGGTGTTCAACACGGATGAGTTTGGAACGAGGGTGACGCGCTTGGCATAGATGGCCCACAGCGACTCACGAAGGTGGATCCCGATCAGTAGCGTTAAGGCTTCTTCCTCCTTCTTCGGTGAATGGACGCTCATGTGGGCTGCAGCTCGCTGCTTGCGGGCAGCCTTTTTTTTTTTTTAACTCTTTATTTGTTCCAAATTCAAAATAAATAACATTTCATTTTTAACCTAGGTGCTCCAGTTACTACAGTAACTTACCAGCCTTAATTGTTATGATATATATCTAAGTGTTTTTACATTGTTCTTGTCTTGGTAATTCGGTATTTTAAACAGGTTTTCAAACCTGCATGTCAGTATAACAATTGATAGCTTAAAACTAAATAACTAAAACTAAATCTTATCTAAGTATAAAGGGAATTAATCGTTGCAATTGAGGATTGTAACGATTTTTGCCGGAAATTATTAATTATTTTGTTGGACATTTGTGCTAAAGTCTCAACATTCGAAATTCTATGTACTTCGGTAGTACTGTACCAGGGAGGTAACTTCAAAATCATCTTCAGAATTTTGTTCTGAATCCTTTGAAGTGCTTTTTTCCTGGTAGTGCAACAACTAGACCATATTGGCACAGCGTAAAGCATGGCCGGTCCAAAAACTTGTTTAAATATTAGAAGTTTATTCGTCAGGCAAAGTTTGGATTTCCTGTTTATAAGAGGATACAAACATTTTATATATTTGTTACATTTGGCTTGAATGCCCTCAATGTGATCTTTAAAAGTTAATTTATGGTCAAGTATTAATCCAAGATATTTCACTTGGTTTGACCAGGAAATTGGAACTCCGTTCATAGTGACTATGTGACTACTACTAGGTTTCAAAAAGGAAGCCCTGGGCTTATGTGGAAATATTATAAGTTGAGTTTTGGAAGCGTTGGGAGAAATCTTCCATTTTTGTAAATAAGAAGAGAAAATATCTAAACTTTTCTGCAGTCTGCTGCAAATAACACGAAGACTTCTTCCTTTAGCGGAAATGCCTATGTCATCAGCGAACAAAGATTTGTGGCAACCCTGAGGCAAATCAGGGAGGTCCGAAGTGAAAATGTTATACAATATAGGCCCAAGAATGCTACCCTGAGGAACTCCTGCTCTAACAGGTAGTCGATTAGATTTGGAATTTTGATAATTTACCTGCAGAGTTCTGTCAGTTAAATAATTTTGAACTAATTTCATAATGTAAAGTGGAAAATTAAACTTTTTCAATTTAGCAATCAAACCTTCATGCCAAACACTGTCGAATGCTTTTTCTATGTCTAGAAGAGCAACTCCAGTTGAGTGGCCTTCAGATTTGTTTGAACGAATTAAATTGGTAACTCTCAAGAGTTGATGAGTAGTTGAATGCCCATGGCGAAATCCAAACTGCTCATCTGCAAAAATTGAGTTCGTATTGATGTGAAGCATCATTCTATTCAAAATTATTTTTTCAAAAAGTTTACTTATTGAAGAAAGCAAACTTATTGGACGGTAGCTAGAAGCTTCAGCTGGATTTTTATCCGGCTTCAAAATTGGAACAACTTTTGCATTTTTCCATTTATCAGGAAAGTATGCCAAATGGAAACATCTGTTAAATAATTTTACCAGGAAAGACAAGGTACTCTCTGGGAGTTTTTTGATGAGGATATAGAAAATTCCATCATCACCTGGAGCTTTCATATTTTGAAATTTTTTAGTTATAGACCTTACTTCGTCCAAATCAGTCCCCCAGGAATCATCAAAAATATTTTCCCGAGAGAAAATATTCCGAAAATCCCGGGCAACCTGATTCTCAATAGGACTAGTAAGACCCAAACTGAAATTATGGGAACTCTCGAATTGCTTAGCAAGTTTCTGAGCTTTTTCCAAATTTGTGATCAAAATTTTACCACCTTCTTTAAGCGCTGGAATTGGCTTTTGAGGTTTTTTCAAAATTTTTGTGAGTTTCCAAAAGGGTTTGGAACTCGGGTCTAATTTAGAAACATTATTTTCAAAAGTTTTGTTCCTCAGGGCAGAGAATCGCTTTTTAATTTGTTTTTGCAAATCCCGCCAGATAACTTTCATGGCAGGATCGCGTGTTCTTTGAAATTGTCTCCTACGGACATTTTTAAGACGGATCAAGAGCTGAAGATCATCGTCTATTATAATTGAATCGAATTTAACCTCGCATTTTGGTACTGAGGCAGCTCTTGCTTCAACTATAGAAGTAGTCAGAGATTCAAGAGCATAATTAATTTCATCTTTGGTTTGCAAAGGAATGTTTGGATCGAAGTTATATTCCATAAATGTTCGATATTGCTCCCAATCAGCCCTATGGTAATTGAAAGTAAAGCTGTTGGGATTAGAAATTATTTCTTGGGATATTTCAAAAGTTACTGGAAGGTGATCAGAACCGAAGTCAGCATGGGTAACCAATTGGCTACAAAGATGACATGAATCAGTTAAGACCAAATCAATAGTTGAGGGATTTCTTGCAGAAGAAAAGCATGTTGGGCTGTTTGGATATTGAATAGTGTAATAACCTGCAGAACAATCATCAAACAGAATATTACCATTGGAATTGCTTTGAGCATTATTCCATGAGCGGTGTTTTGCATTAAAATCACCAATAATGAAGAATTTAGACCTATGACGGGTAAGTTTCTGGAGGTCACCCTTGAGAAAATTCTTTTGCTGGCCTACGCATTGGAATGGCAAATAGGCAGCTATAAACGTAAGTTGTCCAAATTTTGTTTCAACAGAAACTCCCAAAGTTTCAAAAACTTTGGTTTCAAATGAAGAAAGAATTTTATGCTTGATTCGTCTATGAATAATGATGGCAACGCCACCACAGGGTCCATCAAGACGATCATTTCTATAAATCAAGTAATTTGCGTCCTTCTTAACCTTATGGTCAGGTTTAAGGAACGTTTCAGTTATAACGGCAATATGCACGTTATGAACTCTCAGAAAATTAAATAGCTCGTCTTCATTATCTTTAAGAGATCGAGCATTCCAATTTAAAATGTTTAATGCTTTAAAATCCATTACTGAATTTTAAAGTCATAACAATATTATTAGCAAATTTAACTCCAGTTTGAATAGCATCAAACATGGAGTTAGATTTAAGCATATCAGAAAACATGTCAATTAATGAATTCTGTAAAAATTCCATTTTAGGGGCAGTATTCCTTCTAAGTCAAAATTGTCAAAATTTCCGTTAGAACGTTGGTTAGTATTCTGATTTCTACCCGCTGCAATAGCAGCATAGGTAGCTCCATTAACTCGCTGAACATTGTTAGCAGCGAGGGGAGTAGGTACAGATGAAACATTTGAAGCAGGGGTGATATTTGTACCTACGGGTACGAATGTAGAATTTGTTCCTCGCTGACCGTTGTTAACAGCAGAGGAATTTGTACCTGGTCGGAAACGTGGAGCGTTTCCTACCTGTCGGTTAGAACGAGATTGTAGGATCGCTTTGCGAGTCTTACATTCCCAAAAATTAGATTTGTGGTTTTCACCACAATTTGAACATTTAAATTTCTTAGGATCTTCCTTCACAGGACAGTCGTCCTTTGCGTGAGAGGAATCACCACAATTCATGCATTTAGCTGGCATGTAGCAATTTTTAGTTCCGTGACCCCATCCCTGGCACTTACGGCACTGAGTGAGGTTTTGGAAATTTCCTCCAGTCTTCCTGAAGTGTTTCCACTTCACTCGGACATGGAGCATAAGGCTAGCTTTTTCTAAGGCCTTAAGGTTGTTTAGTTCACTAGACTTGAAGTGAACTAAATAAAAATCATTAGAAATCCCGTTGCGCGAATCGCCAGGACGGGATTTCATTTTCATTTTGATTACTTGGAGTGGCACAACTCCAAGTAATTTTGCCAGTTCATCTTTGATCTGATCCAGGGATTCACCACTGGGCAGTCCTTTCATGACAACCTTGAACACACGTTCAGTTTTGGTGTCGTAAGTAAAAAATTTGTGCTTCTTCTCAGTAAGATACTTGAGAAGACATTTAAATCCGTCCAAGGTTTCAGCCAATACACGGCATTCACCCCGACGTCCAATTTGTAGTGAAAACTTAACTTTCACGAAATACAAAAGTTCCATGCGAAGAGCATGGAAATCAGTAGTGGTTATCACAATAGGGGGAATCTTTTCCTTCTTGGCATTAAGCCGGGAAAGTTTACTAGAATTTTTCTTGGATGATGGATCATTCTCATCATCCGTGAGCAAATCAAATTGATTACTCAAATTAATTTCTTCAGAAGGGGGGTCAAGAGTTTGCCCCTTTCTTTTGCGTTTAGGCGCCATGGCGACAGTAAATTTTTATCCAAATCGACTTCCAAGCAGATTACTATAAGAATCTGAAGGATCGAAGAGGAATTTTCCAAATCAATATCCAAGAAGGATTACCTCGGGTAGGGTCCAAACAAGGATCGAAGAGGAATAAGAGGAGTTGAACAAGGTAGAAATTTTTTACAGGTTGAGCACTGAAAAGTGCTGTTTAAATTTGTTGTAGCTTTAGGTAGTAGTAACACTTCCTTAAGCAAAAAGCAAATAGATCCGCACGGCAAGAGAGCACGATGCGGACTGATGATTGCGGGCAGCCTTTCGTTGTGTACAATGTTCAACGCTACGCGCTGAAAGCACTGCTGCTGCTGACGCCTGACCGGACACCACCACACACGGTAATCGAATAAGCACCGTTCAGGGAGGCATGATCGAATTCGATTTTGAAATCTGTTCGCAGGCAATCGGTGATAATTTTGATAACTATTGCAATAGTTGGACATTTGTGTAATTTTCAGTACTGACCTATTGAAAATTAATAAAGCGTTCAATTTAGCAGATTCGTAACTAAATTTCTAATTGATTGGCTTGTTAAGAATTAAAATCCATCCGCTATTGACAAAGTTACATTTGGTCAAAACCACCCCCGATATGTTGCCGAAAGATGTAATCCTACGTCAAACGAGAGATTTGGCCCAACCAAAGAAGAATACTAAGATGAAACAGTCGAAAGAAACATTTTAAATTTTAGTGTCCTCTTTCACGGACCCTTTCATCCAACGAGTACCCCCCGTATGCAAGGTGTTTTTATGGTTATTATTGAAGTTTTGCGCTATTTTTATCAAAACAATCCCACCAAAATCAAAGATGTCTCATTTATTAAGGGGGGAAGTACAATTAGAATTTTTTTTTTCGAAAAAAATTTTGTTGGCTTAATTTACTCTATATGTATCTGGGAATGAGCCTTTAAAAGCATAAAGCCGTCCGGAACTTATTTAAAAAGTTATACGCAATTCAGTGAGTGCATGTCAAATGGCTGAACATGTCAAAGTTGAACTTTAAATGCTTCTACTGAAAAGTAGCGTTTTCAAAATCGCCGTGCAATGTACAGGTCAGAGTTTTCATTCAAATCGATTCCGGTTTTCTGTTTTATGTTCATAATTAAATTTTCCACAACATGAATAGAAAGATTTTTTAGATTTGTTTGTTATAACATGTTTTTTTTATAAACAAAGTCGAAAAAAATAGGGTTTTTTAATTTTTTTTTTTCAACTTCAAATTTTTTTGTGAAAAAAACATTATTTTTACGTACGAATTAATTCATGTTGTGCGCTGTACCTTCAAATTTAATGTCCTGTTTTTTTTTGTTTCAGACGTGATCATGGACGTAGGGACTGCACGGCGCGAAGTGCTGCTTTAAAAAATTGACTTCACATTATTTATAATAATTGGGCTAAATTGCAAAATTTAAAAAAAATGTCACTGATAATTAATCTTCATTAAATCCTTAATAAGAGACATAAAGAATCGCTAACATTCATTTATTTCCCTACTCGCAATCCACTCTCAAAGATAGGCCTCATTTTAGGCCTTCTAATTGTACTTCCCCCCTTAATTACTCGATTATCAATTAATCGATTATTTTTTGTTCGATGTCCCGTCATTTTTCCAGCAATGAGATGGCAGAACATTTTTGAAAAGATGAAGAAAGAAGTTTATGCTTATATCGGCATGATATAATCGATTACAAATATTTTACTTTTCGGTTCGTTAATCGATTAATCGAATTTTTTATTGGGTATTAAGCTGGAGCTGCGTGACAGCTTAGTTTTCAAGACTTGACCCATTTGAATAATTTTTGCTTCTATCTTTGACAATACAGCAGAACGACTAGCCTATGTTGGCAGCTTGAACACTTGATTCCGTGTGTATTGTTTTTAAGAAAGTTATGGAAAAAATGCTGTGACGTATGCGCGTAGATACATCCGCGTAGTAAACCGATTGAATAAGTAAATCCGTTTCGAACGAAATATCTAAATTAGGATGTAAGTTACGAAAACCGCGCGAATTCCGAAAGCCGTGCAAAACCGAAGCGAGAAAAAAGGCTTATTATCATTCAAAGAGTGCCACCAAAATAAATGTGATAATTTTGGTTTTCTCCCTAGACATTCTACTTATTTACTACTGAGCTTTGGACCAAATTAGTTAATTTAACCCTCCAACCCTTAACCAACTTTTGTAACACAAGTACTCGTGCGTTGTAATTTGTGCAACAGCCGAGCTACCAATCGATATGAAACCAACGGGTATTCCTTAAAAAACTTGTTTTTAACTAAACAAGCTAAACTTTTATTACAGTTAACCCCCAAAAAATGCGGATAATAGAGAAAATGTGAACGGTGTCTGTAATACGTAGGAAAATCTCGAGATCCTGACCAGATAGAAATTTACTGTCTCCGGCATAGTTGTTTTAGAGATCATAACCCGCTGGTGGAGAGTAGTTCAGAATTTTCTCACTACGTAGCGCTAGAATACATGTGAAATTATCGCATGTGATATATCTTGAGATCACGTCCAGATAGAAAGTTACTGTCGTCGACAAAGTTATTGATGAGATCAAAGCCTAGTTCTTGATGCACAATAGTTCAAAATTTTCTCAATACGCGGCGCTAGTATACACGTGAAATTCTCATATAAAATATCTCGAGATTCTGACCAAATGGAAAGTTACTGTCTTCGGCAAAGTTTTTCAGGAAGTCAAGATCTTTTCGTTGGTGGAGTAGTTCAGAAAATTCTCACTACGTGGCGCTAGTATATACTTGCAATTTTCGCATATACAATAGCTCGAGTTCCTGACCAGATAGAAAGTTACTGTCTTACGCAAAGCTGTTCAGGAGATCATAGTCTTTTGCTGGTGAACAGTAGTTCAGAATCTTCTCATTAGGTAGTGCTCATATACATGTTAAGTTCTCGCATGTGATACATCACTAGATCCTGACCAGATAGAGAGTAAATGTCTATGGCAAAGTTGTTCAGGAAGTCAAGATCTTTTCGTTGGTGGACAGTTGTTCAGATTTTTTTCACTACTCGGTGCTAGTATACACATGCAATTCTCGCTTATATTGCGCATTTCACACCAAATTGGACTAATAAGCGCGTTTTCACTTATTAAAAGTGCAATCAGCAATACAATACCTCGAGGTCCTGAGCAGAGAGAAAGTTTGTTTTCGGCAAACTTGTTCAGGGGGTCAAGACCAGTGCTGTAAATTTTCATATCATTCGATTGATGATTAACTAATACAACCATTCAATCAATTCTGTGTAAACGAATTCTCACATGACTATAATTTGAAGAGCCCCTTTCTCATTCGAAGCTCATTGTCACTGTCAATTGAGTCACTCACTATCATTTGATATACGACAGTGGAGTATGGAAGAAACCCAGAAAAATGGTTCCGAACAGACAAGTCGACCCGAGGTCGGATCAATGTAAGGCTAATTTAAGGTTGATGTCGACCAAATGTCGTGTTGTTGTCGGGTCAATTTTGGGTTCATGTCGGGTCAATGTCGGGTCAACATTGAGTTGGGGTTTGGTAGAAATCAGGTTGGTGTCGGGTTGGCTTAGCTTTCTCGACGGAATTTCGACCAGAACTCCGTTTATGTGTAGGATACACTCAATTGAATGATATATAGCGTTTCTCAAATGAGAATGATCCATGCCTTCGTCAAATGACTAAGCAACTGATATCACCCATTCGAACGAGGTCCCCTTTTATAGTGAATAGCTACTTTTCTCATTTTCATCAAAAATGTTCAAATGATTTTGAGAATTTACAGCCAGGGCTGAAAAAATCACTAAAATTCATCAAAGTTCACTATGGATGAAAAATTCATTTCATAGTTAATGCTGGTGATTTTTTCATGATTTTTTCATCCCTGTTTACAGCACTGGTCAAGACTTTTTGGCTGGTGGACAGTAGCCTAGAATTTTCTCACCACGTGGCGCTAGTAAACGTATACAATTCTCGCGTATGCTATAGCTCGAGATTCTGAACCGGTAGAAAATTACTGTCTTCGAAAAAGTTGTTCATGAGGTCAATGCCTACTGCTTGGTGCACAATAGTGCATTAGTATACACGAGAAATTCTCGCATGTAAAATATCTCGTGATTCTGATCAGATAGATTTCGCTAGTGGACAGTAGTTCAAAATTTTCTCACTACGTAGCGCTAGAATACACGTGAAATTCTCGCATGTGGTTTGTTTCGAGATCCTAACCAGATAGAAAGTTACTGTCTTGGACAAAGTTGTTCAGGAGCTTAAAGCCTATTGCTTGGTGTACAATAGCTGAGAATTTCCTAAGCGGCGCTAGTATACACGTGAAATTTTTATATATCAAATATCACGAGATCTTAACCAAATAGAATGTTACTGTCTTCGGCCGTTGTTCAGGGAGCCAAGGCCATTTGGCTGATGGACATATCGAATTAAATTTTTTTCACATCATTGCACTTCTATACACGTGCAATTCTCGCATTAGATATATTTCGAGACCTACTAAACTGTTATCGGCAAAGTTGTCTAGGAGATCAAAACTTTTTCGTTGGTCGACAGTACAGAATTTTCTCACTACGCGGCGCTAGTGTCAATATCATAAAATAAAAATACAATTTACATCAGCCTAAGTGGGATAAGACCAATATATTCTGGATTTCTTTTATTGGTGAAGATTTTAATGCAGATTTGTGGATACATAAATTTGAGTGAGTCGTTCCACTTGATATTAGTGTTAACACGTATCTCAGATGGAAAACATTATCTTAAAAGATCAATATCGCTGAAACTTCCACCAAATGAATGTTTAGAGTCTCCCTTTCATTTAGGCTAATTTCAAAATGTCTTATCGAGGGGTAAAGAACAAAAAAAATCCTTGTATTTACGTGTGCATGGTCCACGAGACTAGCTTAGAGAGTGAGGCACTTTTGCTCAGTTGAATGGAGAAATTTATAAAACCGTATACTACCGATCATAAGTTTAAGGACACCCCCTAAAAACGTCCAATTTTCGATCTTTTTAGAACATTTGAAAGATTTTGAATGGAAATACGAAGAGACAAATTTCTCTATATCATTTTCAAATTTTGTATACCAAAGGTTCACCCAAAGTTACACTATTTTTCAAAATTTACTCTGAAGAATCATAATTAATTTTCTCGTAATTGACGGTGACAGTTACTTCCTGACCTTAAGCTATAGCATATACAAATATTTTACATGCACACTAGCGCCGCATACCGAAAATATTCTGAAATATTTACTGTTCACCAGTAAAAAAGCTTTGATTTCCAAAACAACTTTGCCGAAGACAGTAATTTTCTAGCTGTTCGGGATCTCGAGCTGTAGCATATATGAGGATTGCACGCGATTGCTAGCGCAGCGCAATGAGAAAATTCTGAACTACTGTCCACCAGCCAAAAGACCTTGACCTCCTGACTTTCTATCTGATTAGGATCTCGAATTATAGCATATGCGAGAAGTGTTATTTATACGAACGCCACGAGGTGAGAAAATTCTTAACTACTGTTTACCAGCCAAAACGTCTTGACCCCCTAAAAAACTTTGTCGAAGACAGCAAATTTCTAGCTGATCAAGATCTCGAGCTATTAAATATGCGAGAAAGGCACGTATAAACTAGCGCCGCATAGTGTGAAAATTCTGAACTATTATCACTCAACAAAAAGATCTTGACTTCCTGAAAAACTTTGCCGCATACATTTACTTTCTATCTGGTCAGGATCTAGAGATATTTTATATGCAAGAGTTTCACATGTATAGTAGCGCCGCAAAGTGAGAAAACTCTGAACTCCTGTCCACCTGCGAAAAAGCCTTGACCTCCTGAACAACTATACCGAAAACAGTACCTTTCTATCTGGCTGGGAACTCGAGATATTTTATATGAGAATTTCACGTGTATATTAGAATCGCGTATTGAGCAAATTCTGAACTATTGAGCACCAAGCAAACGGCTTTGACCTCCTGAAAAACTTTATGAAAGACAGTAACTTTCTATCTGGTCAGGATCTCGAGATATATCACACGCGAGAATTTCGCATGTATACTAGCGCTACGTAGTGAGAAAATTCTGAACTACTGTCCGCCAGCGACAAGGCTATGATCTCATGAACAACTTTGTCCGAGACAGTAACTTTCTATCTGGTCAGGATCTCGATATATTCCATGTTGTAATCAATTAAGTCAAATCCCACGTAGTATGGTCATAGTTCATGCGATTTCCATGTACATTTTCTCTATTATCCGCATTTTTTAGGTGTTTACTGTAACCAAAGTTTTGCTTGTTAAGACCAAAACAAGTTTTTTTAGGAATACTCGTTGGTTTCAGATCGATCCGTAACTCAGCAACAGAATGGCAATGGAAAACTCATACTCAAAGTACAACAGCGCGAGTAGCGGAGGGTTAAAGAACGTATCCCAAGGAACATTTCGAGTTTTATAGTGGTTTTATAGCATTCTACAAGTCTAAATCATGGTCTACAGAACCTTCATAAAACCAAAATTGTTACTTGGGATCAATCATTCCAAGATTTCGCAACCGTACCAAACAAATTCTATACTACATAAGCTCAAAAGCGTTTGACAAGCTCTAATTGCGTATCACTTCCGCGTAAGCTCCGTAGACAGGCGCGTTGATTCCGACAGCCGCCAAAGGTTTAACCTGCACCAAAACCGCTTAAGGAACGATCTCGAGTCAGTAAAACCGTTTAGAGCAAAACATCTAAATTACGTAAGATACGAAAATCGCGTAAATTGCGAACGCCGCGCGAGACAACCGTAGAGAAAAAACTTATTATCACATAAAGAGTGCCACCAAAATAAATGTGATAGCCTATGTTGGCAAGTTGATTAATTTTGGTTTCCTCCCTGGATATTCTACTAATTTGACTATTGAGCTTTGTGTCATATTAGTTATTTTACCGCACGTATCCATAATTTCAAAAATTCGCGACCGTACCGAACAAATTCTGTAAGATAAAAAAAAATAACTTTTGGTAAGCTCTACCGAATTGCGAATCACTTCTGTGTAAGCTCCGTAGACGTAGGCGCGTTGATTCCGACAGCCGCGAAAAGTTAAACATGCATCGATGTATCAATACCACATAAGGAAAGATCGATTTTACAGCCACGTAGGGTTTAGTTCATAAAGGGTGATACGGTCAAAATTTGGTCAAGGGAAAACGCGTGTAAATCGGTGAAATCGTTTATTTAAAAAATCAAATTAAATTTCTTTTTCAAGTTCAATTAGTATAAAATTCAGGAAAAATATTCAGTTAGGCTTCCGCTTTTCCAAATCCGAATTGCCGGGCCTTACGCTTGACCCCTGCCATCAGATTTTGTACAGCCACCTTGTCCACCTTCTTCGCCGCAGAAAGCCAGTTTGCCTTGAACTGCTGCTCGCCCTTAGCAGTTTTTTTGGTCTTCTTTAGGTTCCGCTTGACAATAGCCCAGTATTTCTCAATTGGGCGGAGCTCTGGCGTGTTGGGAGGGTTCTTGTCCTTGGGAACCACCTGCACGTTGTTGGCGGCGTACCACTCCATGGCCTTTTTACCGTAATGGCAAGATGCCAAATCCGGCCAAAACAGTACGGAACAACCGTGTTTCTTCAGGAAAGGCAGCAGACGTTTATTCAAACACTCTTTCACGTAAATTTCTTGGTTGACAGTCCCGGAAGCTATGAAAATGCTGCTTTTCAAGCCACAGGTACAGATGGCTTGCCAAACCAGATATTTCTTTGCGAACTTTGACAGTTTCATGTGCTTGAAAACATCTGCTACCTTTCCCCTTCCTTTGCCGTATAAAACTCCTGTCCCGGAAGCTGCTTGTAGTCGGCTTTGACGTAGGTTTCGTCGTCCATTACCACGCAGTCAAACTTCGTCAGCATCGTCGTGTACAGCCTCCGGGATCGCGCTTTGGCCGTCGTATTTTGTTTATCATCGCGGTTTGGAGTCACTACCTTCTTGTAAGTCGATAGTCCGGCTCGTTTTTTGGCTCGATGCACGGTTGTAGACGATACACCCAGCTTATTTGCGGCATCTCGGAGAGAGAGGTTAGGGTTTCGCTTGAAACTACCGGCAACTCTCTTTGTCGTCTCAGCGGCTTCCGGTTTTCGATTTCCCCCCGAACCAGACTTCCTGGCTGTCGACAAACGTTCCCCAAACACTTTAATTACATTTGTAACGGTTGATTTGGCAACTTTTAGCGATTTTGCCAACTTTGCGTGCGAGTAGCTCGGATTTTCGCGATGCGCGAGCAAAATTTTGATACGCTGCTCTTCTTGCTTGGACGGCATTTTGACAACTGAAGAGTGAATTCCAAAATCAAAATAGGAGCAACATTCTACACACACACCTTCAAAATGAGGGGTGTTCAGGTTTTTTAAATGCAAAATTGAAAGAAATACGTCAAGTTGATATTGACCAAATTTTGACCGTATCACCCTTTACATTAACATTGACTGCTGTTCTTGTACTTGAATACAAAGAAATAATTTAACTCAAATGCTTTAACCGCATATTTCAGAAATCTCTATTGAAATCGCGTATTGAAAGAATAATATAGTAATTGAGGGGAAAATAATACCTACAAAAGTTTAAAAGTTATTAATTGTCACATACCTCTACTTTTACTTATTTCCTAAACTTGTTAATCGGCTCAATGCTATTGGTCTGCTTGCGTTTTCTTATTGAAGTTCTAGACTAAATAGGAAGATGTATGCTACAACTTTAAAGGTTAGTTGCCTCCCTAAGCGGACCCCCCGCATCCTAATTCTTTTGTTAATCTACTTAATATTATTAGACTTTTGAATTTTCTTATTTAAGTTCATTTGATGATTATGATATCTCATTAGTCTAATTTAATAAATTTTTGAAATCTCAAATTCGCCTAATCAATCATAACCCATGCTTTATTAAGTACCTACACTTGTGCTTGCAATCTAAAATTAAACGTGTTTAAAGTACTTTTGACTTTGACCTATATTTATTATATCTTAGTTCGACCCAGGTGACACCTTCAAGTGACTAAAATGCTTCACTTTGAAATTAGTTTCCTAGCTGATTTTTAAATTATATAGGGCATATGATCCAACTACGCTCAAACGTTTCCACTATGTCACACCACAAAAATACCGTATGCGTGATAATGTTTGCACCATCCTACAAATAAGGTTCCCGTTCTACCTGTGCATACTTTGCCTTTGTTTTCTTTGCATGCACGTAACCTATGACGCATTTCGCGCCAAATCGAATCGAAGCTGGCAGCACCTGGCAGCACCCTCTCAGATTTCAATAAAATTTTATGGATGTGTAGACTTTGACTAAATAAGCACTTTTGCATACTCAGTTTTTCCAAAATTTATCTAGACTAACATTTGAGAAGGGCCAAACTTTTTCTGCCGATTTTTTTCAAAAAAATATTATGGAAAAATGACAACTCCAACAAAAATATGTTGTATGGATAACATTTAGAAAATTGACCAAATTATCGAAAAAAAAAATACTAAAAAAAAATTTCATTTGATACCTACACTGAAAAAATCGATTTTTAAAATTTAAAGTCGATATAAAAAAATTGCCATGTTTGATTTGGATGAAACTTTGCCTCAAGATAGGTAATTATGTTTACTACCATCCGTCCATACATCGCGAGATGGGCACTTTTAAGGAAAAAAAGTTTTTCTTACAAAAACTTTTTCATGTCTGAACTGATTTTTTTAACGTACCAATGAACCCATTTGTGATTCAATTTTGTCTAATCAGCAACTAATCACTTGGATTAATCGAGAATTCCATATGAAAAGGGCTTATATCATTAGAAAATAATATAATTGATTATATTGTCTACTACTGAGGCAAAATCCGATACTCCTATAGCAACTTAGAATTGTTAGCTCAAATTATCCATAAAGAATTAGGTATGAATAAAATTTAAATTGAGATCTTCTTTAGAATCAACAACGATTTGGGAAGTAAACGTATCGCATCATAATTCTATATGCCCTTCTGTTATTTATACCTAAACCATTAACATTATATACCTACCACTTCATTCTACCTATGAGCACTATAAACTAAGGTTGATTTCATACAAGCAACAGTCAATCTGATAACGAAAGTTGTGAAGACAAGTTGTAGTAAAATTATTATCATGGACCAAAGTAGTAAATTAAGGCTCAAAGGATTGAAATGTTGTGCAAATATAAATAATCCGAGATGCAACCGAAATAAGTTACGGGCCATATCGTCATCGATGGTAGAAAAAATACATTCTATGGGATATAACCACGAAATTAATGAAACGATGAGCATTTGTGAGTCATGCCGTAGCGTGATATCTCATAATAGAAGTCCAGGTACGAAAAAACGCCGATCGGTAGGAAATGAAGTAAATATCCAACCGTCGACTAGTGGGCAGCAGCATAGTGATGATCCAGGTCCATCAATGAGTGGCCATCAACCCGTAGATGAGCTAGGTAAGAACAGTCATCCTGATGATTCTATCAACTTTTAACTGCAACCTCCTAATTGCACTTATTAATTATTTTTTCTTCTTCTTTCCTTCAGATACGGTACCATCGGTTCCATCATTGGAGTCAGTTCCATCAGCAGATGATCTGCAACGCCCATACAATGTTAAGAAGTTTGATGGCTTTGTGGAAACGTTGAATTTATCTCCAATTTCATCGAGGAACATGAGGAGCATGGGTTATCGTTCAATAAAATCTCTAGAAATTACACAAGCAGTGCGAAAAAAATATATTTGGCCTAGATACAGCAGACATTAGCAAAGTAGAGGCATACGAAGAAATGATTGTGCAGCCAAAGGAGAAGTTCAATTCCCCTACAGCTGACAGAAAAGATCAGATAACAGTATTATCAGTATTGCCAAAGTCTTGGTCCGTGAATAAAGTTGTAGCAGAATTCAACGCACCAACGTACATGGTGAGGCAGGTGAAGAGCCTTGTTAATGAGCAGGGTATTCTAAGCACACCCAATAAAAGAAGTGGGCATGGAATCAACGATGATACAAAAAAACTAGTTAGGGAATTTTTTGATGACAATGATATTAGTAGACCTAACTTTTTTTTTCCTTCAAAGTGCCCATCTCGCGATGTATGGACGGTTGGTAGTAAACATAATTACCTATCTGGAGGCAAAGTTCCATCCAAATCAAACATGGCCATTTTTTTAAATCGACTTGAAATTTAAAAAATCGATTTTTTTTCAGTGTAGGTCTCAAAAAAAATTCCAGTATTTTTTTTCGATAACTTGGACAATTTCCTAAAAGTCATCCATACAACACATTTTTGTAGGAGTTGTCATTTTTACATAATATTTTTTTGAAAAAAATCGGCAGAAAAAGTTTGGCCCTTCTCAAATGTTAGTCTAGATAAATTTTGTAAAAACTAAGTGTGCAAAGTAGCATATTTTGTCAAGGTTCACACATCCAGAAAGTTTCATTGAAATCTGAGAGGGTGCTGCCAGCTCCGAATACGATTTGGCGCGAAATGCGTCCCATACCAAATCGATAAAATAAGAAACCCCGAAGTTATTTCAAACTGAAACTATTGATATGAGTGAGGGGGCTACACATATGAGATAGAGCAACTGTTTCTGAATAATTCATCTGAACATACCAAATCGGTAAGATAAGAAACTCCGATATTATTTCAGTTTGGAATCTGACTTCCATTCACTCAAAAAATAAATCACATTTCCAATGGAAAATATCCATTAGAATTTCACATAACTTTCATGTGATCTCATAATTGTGAATCGCACTACATAATCACATGAGCCTTATGTGTCCAATGAAAATTATGTGATTTATCACATAGAATTCATGTGATTATATGAATGTTATGTGAATTTCAGATAAAAATCATTAATTTTGTTATTGGAAAAATATCATGTGCGTTTCCAATGGAAGCTATATGAAAACTTTTTTCGGTGTTGGTACACCGGCAGTGTTGGCAGAAAAAGGGTTTTCTGGTTTTTAATTCAAACCATAAATATTTGAATAGCTATAACTTTTTTAAGATACATTCTAGCACCATACTTCCTTAGTTGTTAGGCACTTCCTGGACTATATTTGTACATAGGGGAAATGACGGCTTCGGCATGCCAGACTATTTTCGGCAACCCAAATTGAAACACTATTTTCACTGGATTTTCTTACGAAAACACTTCGCTGAATGCATGCAAACGATTCTTTATGCTTTCAGCTTCAATTTGACTATATTTTTACCACTGAGAAAAAGCAATCTAGCAAGGTTTTCTTGAAATGCAACACACGCACTACAAATTGTAGCTGATTTCGAGTTGCCGATAATAGAACAGCAGATTTACATGCAGTTCAAATGGAATGGTTGCCGAAGAAAAACTGGTTGCCGACAATACTCGCTCTCACTAGAGAAGAATTGAGCTTTGTAAAAGCGTTTCAAAACAGTTTTTGACAATTCTTTCGACTGAAATTGTTAGAGCAGCTGGCAGCAAAAGATTGTAAACAAACCAATACTGCATATGTGTGCGTTCCTTAGAGAAAAAGGCTATAGAAAGAAGGTCGCTGCTTAGGTTGCCGAGAATACGTAAATTCCCCTACTTAATTGCACCGTTGCACGGTTCATGCAAAATTGTGGTCTCTAGGGATAAAAATGCAGAAAAGTTGGTTTTCTCATACTAATTTCCATACAAATTTCAAACGCAATGCGGAAAGCCGAGTTACAACCAATCGTCCCCAAATTTTGCACAGTTGTTTGGGACTCCAAATGGAACCAAAAAAGGGTTGTTCTCGATTGGTGCGGTAAAGTTTGCGTTTTTCCGTATAACGATGCTTTCTACTTACCCTAACGACGCCATCGGTTGATCCAGTTATGATAACATTGTCATTATCCCACTCGTTTTTGTGTGAAAATGTAACACACAATATCTGTTGCATCCGATCTGCACATCCAATGCTTGTGTTAACCTTTGCGAGACAGTCTCCGTTTATTGACCACACGTAAAGCCATGTTGCAGAACATGTTGCGATATCGCCCTGCAAATAAAATTGGGTTGTTAAGGGGTATAGGTAAATACGTATTCGTAATCTGCATTAAAAATTGAAACGAAATCCAAAATATCACCAACTTTGGTGCAGTGGAACTATTTAAAATAAATCCGATTACGTTATCAAAAATCACCATCTTAGTGCCCCTCGGTGGGAGTTTGTATGGAAGCGAGGTGTCAAATAATAGATTAAGCGACGGAAATTAAAAAAAAAGATTAACTTGATTTGAACATCGAGATGAATGTCTAATGGGTTCGATAAAAATATCGTTGTGCTCAGAAAACGAAGCTGTTTCAGATGATGCATAAAAACCGGTATGTTTTTTTAATTAAAAACCCAGTTCTTGAGTATCCCATGTTACATCCTTTCCTTTCTAAATTATAGTTATAGAACCAGTTCCAACCCACAGTGTTATCGAACTTTTAGTCAGTGCAAACCTTAGGTTTTGAAAACAAAAAAAACAAACTGGCCTTTGTCAGAAACCAAGCAGACCCAATATTGATATCCGATCCAGGTTGGAGCTGAATAAAAAAAAAACGCTTAAGTAACGTCCGCACTTCTGTGGCAATTATCGCTACATATCACACTAGAGTGATGCAAAATTTGAAATTTTTGCTCCACAATACTTAAACGATTCCAAATCGGATCCTGACTAACCTCTCAAAATTTGAACCCATTTGGTGAGAAACTGAGATGGCACAAACCATTTCAAATTTGTATGGGAATTAGTATGGTAAAACCAAGATTTTTGTTCATGTCTATCTAATAATTCACCATATCGGTTTGCTTCAAAAACTTTCAACTGTACTTGTAGGAAATTTTCTGAGTTGCAACTTTGCAGAAGACCACTTTTTGATTAAATGCAAGGATCGAAAGTTATCAATGGTTCAATGCGCTGATGTCTTATGATCATGCTCAATCAACTGCTCAGCAGGCAACATTGGTGTTTCTGGGGCGTTGAATAGGACACAAAAATCATGGCTACTATGCCACACTGAAAATACAGTGTTGCCTACAGAGCAGCTGCTTGATCATGTCATAAGTTTACCAATCTCTTAAATAATTAATAACATTTTCCTGTCTCGTTTTACATAGAAACGATCTTGAGCAAACTTGTAGCTGAGAAAATTTTGTATAAGAATGGATATCGAACTGTCTCGCAGCTCAATATGGAAAAATACTAGAAGGCAATGAACAAAAAGTTGAGATTTCCCATAGTAATTTACATGTAAACTTCAAATGGCTTGTGCGAAGTCTGTTTCTAACCAAATGAGTTGTAACTTTGGGAGGCTAATCAAGACCCGATTTGAAACCATTTAAGCACTGTGGAGCGAAAAAGTCAAATTTTGCATCAGTCTAATATCACACATAGTCCTATACTACGTCATATGTGTTGTATAAAAATTGAATATGTATTTCTGTTTAAACTGTCAAAATCCTATAAATTTACACGCTGTTCGTGAGATTCTGTTTGGAGAACTCAATATGAATATGTATTAAGAATGTCAAACATAACACTTTGACTGGAAATCTGGTGGCTCATCCTCCAAATGATAGCTAAAGATGTTTAAAAAAAAATGTTTGGTGTGGCGGTAACTCTTGAAAACGTGATTTAGAGGTAGCTTGTTTGAAAAAAGTCCTCTTATATATCATAGTCATTGCTTATTTATTTTTTAATTTTTCCAACTTGCCTGTATACGGAAATTGTTGGAGAAAATGATTCTTTTCCGTCTAGACAAATGGGTCGAGTCGAATGGTTTACTTTCAGATACGCAATTTGGATTTCGGAGAGGCAAAGGAACGAGCGACTGTCTTGCGTTGCTTTCAACTGAAATTCAACTGGCCTATGCGCAAAAAAACAGCAAATGGGTTCAGTTTTCTTGGACATTAAGGGGGCTTTTGATTCTGTTTGTATCGATGTCCTTTCGGATAAACTCCACGATAGTGGGCTTTCACCAATTATGAACAACTATTTGAGCAACTTGTTGTCTGAGAAATATATGAGCTTTTCTCATGGAAACTCGACAACTTCACGAATTAGTTACATGGGTCTCCCCCAGGGCTCATGTTTAAGCCCGCTTCTTTATAATTTTTATGTAAAAGACATTGATGGTTGTCTTGATGAAAATTGCTCGCTAAGGCAGCTTGCAGATGACGGCGTTGTGTCCGTTATAGGGCCAAGTGCACCGGACCTGCAAGGACCATTGCAAGATACCTTAGACAATTTGTCTACTTGGGCTATGAAGCTAGGTATCGAATTCTCTCCGGAGAAAACTGAGTTGGTTGTTTTTTCTAGGAAGCATCATCCTGCACAGTTACAGCTTCAACTAAAGGGTAGAACAATCACTCAAAGTATATCTTTCAAGTAGTTAGGTGTCTGGTTCGATTCCAAATGCACATGGGGAAAACATATTGCGTATCTGAAACAAAAATGCCAACAAAGAATCAATTTTCTTCGTACAATTACCGGAACTTGGTGGGGAGCACACCCGAAAGATCTGATTAGGTTGTACCGAACAACCATCCTTTCGGTTTTAGAGTACGGCAGCTTTTGCTTCCAATCCGCAGCAAAAACACACATTCTTAAGCTGCAACGGATTCAATACCGTTACCTTCGTATTGCGCTAGGCTGTATGCACTCGACTCATACGATGAGCCTCGAAGTACTCGCGAGTGTTCTCCCACTGACAGATCGTTTCGCTGAGCTGTCTTTCCGGTTTCTCATCCGTTGTGAAGTATTGAATCCTTTGGTAATAGAACACTTTGAGAAGCTGCTCGACCAAAATCCTCAAACAAGATTCATGAGTTTGTACTATGAGTACATGACGCTGGAGGTTGGTCCTTCTTCATTAATCTCCAATCGTGATTGCTTTCAAGCCTTCTATAGTTCCTCTGTAAATTTTGATCTGACCATGATGCAAGAAATCCATGGAATACCAGATCACCATCGGTTGATGGTTGTTCCCTCAATTTTTGCAATCAAGTACCACCATGTAAGTAACGATAAAAGATTTTTCACAGATGGGTCAACCATAAATGCTTCCACTGAATTTGGTGTATTTAATCAATTTCATAGCGCCTCCTATAAACTGCAGAAACCATGCTCCGTATACGTTGCGGAACTCGCAGCTATATTTTACGCAGTAGAGCGAATTGCCTCACTGCCTTCTGACCATTATTTCATTTTTACGGATAGTCTTAGCTCATTGGAGGCTATTCGTTCAATGAGGCCGATGAAGCACTCCTCGTATTTCCTGCCTGAAATACGAACTAAACTGAGTGCTTTATCTAACTGCTCCTATACTATCACCTTAGCTTGGGTCCCATCTCATTGCTCAATTCCGGGTAATGAGAAAGCGGACTCATTGGCTAAGGTGGGCGCTATGGAAGGCGATATTTTTGAGCGACAAATCGCCTTCAACGAATTTTTCTCCTTTGTTCGCCAGTAAGTCCTCATCAGTTGGCAACAAAAATGGAATGATGGTGAATTGGGAAGATGGTTACATTCTATTCTCCCACAGGTGTCGAACAAACCATGGTTCAAAGGGTTGGACATGAGCTGCGACTTTATACGCGTTATATCAAGGCTTATGTCCAATCACTGCTCGTTAGACTCAAACTTCTATCGAATTGGGCTCTCAGGCAGCAATTTATGTGCGTGTGGCAGTGGTTATCACGATATCGAGCATGTTGTTTGGTCGTGTACCTTACACCGTGTTGCCAGATCTGAGTTATCCACATCCCTCAGGTCCCGAGGAAAACAACCGGCGATACCCGTTAGAGATGTCTTGGCGAACCGAGACCTTGACTATTTGAATTTAATTTATGTGTTTTTAAAGCGGATAGATTTGAGGATTTAGAAGTTAGTGTCATCTTGTGTTCTCCCAAGTTGTTAGCTACCCATCGGTGTACCCCCATGTTTGTCTTTTTCATCAGAGTGTCGCCTAGTTCGAAATCAAGAGCACATTGCTCTCCAAACCTTGTGTTCACAATCCCTACCCTGCCATCCATTTGTTACAATTTGTTACCCCTAACCTTGAGATAGCCGCGAGTAATCGGCCCCCGCTTTACTAACGTTAGTTTTAAGTAATTTTGTTATCTAAACAATGAATATCGGCTCCGCAAAGCTACAGCAAATGAGCCTGGAAAAATAAACGAATTATTAAAAAAAAAAACTTGCTTCTTTTTGTCGTTTAATGTTAGAGGTAAGGTGAGGTGAGTTTGTTCTAAGGTGAAAAGGGGCGTTATTAATTCTACTTGCCTACCGGAGCACAGTGAACACATTCTTATTGACAGAATTTCGGTTCTGAACGAAAAAAAAACTTCTTTTGAAAAGGAGTTGAACACCGGTTTTGTATTGTTTGTAGTATTTGTTTTCAAAACAATGTTTTTATAATTTTTCATTATAAGTTGTTATAATTTTTAAAAATAAGTTGTAGAGAAGAATAAAGTCTTTCTATGAAAATAAATATCACTGCGTCCTAGCAAGAAGTACGGCAAATATATTATATTAACAATATAATCCACTCTTTCGCTAAGCTGGCGAACCAAATTTTTAGCGATGAAAGCACTTCTGTGGCCAAAAAGGCTACCAATGTATTTGTTTATCGTCACGAGGGGTAAACCAAATGAAAATTTGTTTAATGTTTCAAATGAATGTATTTCAGCATATTATTTTATTTGATGACAACAGTGACATGTCAGACAAATTTTAAAGTAATATAATACACAATGTAGTTAATGAAAATAATGTGACTCTTACTTTTGTAATAAGTGCTACACTCAAAAAATTCCACACGTCATCATCATGTGTCTCACACTTAATTTTGCGCTTATTGTGAAACACATCCATTTCATGTGTGAATCTTATGCTATGAACCATGCATGAACACTATGGATTTGAATTGTGACAAACTTGGATTCTATGTCCCTTATATGGTGATATCAATAGCTTTGCACATCATTGTTCAATATTCTACTTTCGCGACTTCTACTTTACCGACTCTAAAAATGAATCAACAAATATATAAACAAAACTTCCATAGGCCAGAGCTTTCACATATATTTTTAATGGGACTGATTTGGGATTTGATCATGGACTGTTAGGGTGTGCTGCTGCCGGAGTCTTCGTTCGATCTCACTGTGCCACTGTTGCTCTCATATATGGAGGCGGATGATACGATAAAGTCACAACTCTTGTTTTCGATGTTTTCCTTTCTGAGCAAGCAATTCACATCGTATTGAAATGCAAAACACTTTAAATCCATTTGTTTTGAACAGTAGTGTGATTCAATGTGCAATACACTTGAATGGATAGTGAAAGATTTTCAACATTTCAAAGTTTGAAACACTAGAAATTAACGTGTATAACGCATCGAACCAAGGTGAAATACACTTAAAGTAAATGTGATTGTGCATTTAAAAAATCAAGAGCTTAAACACTTCGATCAAACGTGTGGAATTTTTTGAGTGTATATTCGCACCCCTCGATTGTAATTGAATGATTGTTGCTGACCTTTGTCAACGCTAGATGGTGCGTGAAGCAATATTTCGCTTGATTTAAATTATCAGTTTTTTTTTTCGCTTAGTGTTTCCTGACATAGTTCCCAGCTAAGTAAATAACTAAAAGTGTTTTTTTTTTTCTGAGAAGAAAGTGTGTTTTCGGCATCATCGGAAGGAAAATTGTTTTTGCGATTGGCAATTCGCCAACCATTTTGTGCACCATCGGTGCGTGGTAACGCATACCTGCACCATCGTCATCGAGTGTCAGCATCTGTCATCTGTCTCCGCATTTACACCGCTCATCTATCATCGTGTGTTCAGCTGAGTGCCGACCCTCACATAAGCACACACCAACGAAGACCGCCCACACATGCGGATCGAAGATCATCCACGCTGCCCGTTGCTCCGCTGCTGCTGTGTAAACGCTCGGTGGTAGTAGTATAGGATTATGAGATAAATTTTTGTTCTTGTTTCTTTCTTTCTCCCATCAGTTAAATTTTAAGTTTGTGTTCCTGTGTTGGTAGTTTTTTTTTCTTCGTGTATTGTGTCCGAGTAATTTTGATTATCGTTCAGTGGTAGAACGTTTTTCGCCCCCACTAGTACGGCAAAATGGACATTTTGTCGCAAGACGAAATGGACGTTTTGTCGGAAGATGACACTCCTTTGCCACGCGTTGGCAAGAAGGGTCGAAAATGTACGTCATCTCAGAAGACAGATGATGCCATCCCTGGTTCATCGTCTCAGTCTGGCAAAGGACAGGCTCAGAAAAAACCCGATCGCGAGCCTATCCAGATGACTCGACTGGCCCATGGGTTGTCTACTTTCAGCCCAAAAACAAACCTTTGAACGTTGTTCAAATCTCAAATGATTTAACGAAGCGATTCTCGGCCGTGACCGAAATCACGAAGGTTAGGCACAATAAACTTCGTGTGTCCGTCACTAACCTGAAGCAAGCTAATGAGATTGCTGTCTCCCAGCTCTTTACGCTCGAGTATAGAGTTTACATCCCAGCTCGTGATGTTGAGATCGAAGGTGTGGTCACCTAAGCGATTCTGACCCCCGAGATCTTGGAGAAGCAGGCGGTTGACCGTTTCAAGAACCGTTTGCTTCCCCCGGTGAAAATATTGGATGTCCAAAAACTGGGCTCAGTATCTGTCAGCGAGGGTAAAAAGAGTTTTACCCTCACATACTCGTTTCGTGTGACCTTTTCTGGTTCAGCCCTTCCTCACTACATCGAGCTGGGAAAATTTCGACTACCTGTGCGCTTGTTCGTTCCCCGGGTCATGAACTGCCAAAACTGTAAGCAATTGGGACATACGGCCTCCCACTGTGGCAGCAAGGCACGCTGTTCCAAATGCGGAGAGAAGCATGGGGATGACACCTGTGCAGCTACCGCACCAAAATGCGTGTACTGCAAGGGATCTCTTCATGGTCTCTCGTCGTGCCCGGTGTACAAACAACGCGGGGAGAAATTACAACGCTCACTTAAGGAACGTTCCCGGCAGTCTTTTGCAGAAATGCTTAAGACGGCCACGCCATCGCCCAAGGACAAAAATCCCTTTTCTCTTTTGTCAGATGACGAGACTGACTCTGACATGGCTGAGGAGGGAACTTCTTTCCGTTTTTCTGCACGGAAACGAAAACGCATCCGTTCGCGGAAAGTTGACAATGAAGAACCCCAAATCAGCTAGCCCAAATCAAGGAGTGGTGGAAAAAAGGAGACTTCTACTCCTCCTGGATTTCGAAGAACTGACTATACCCAGGATTTTCCACCAAAATTGTGGACGATATCCTCAAGTACCTCAATATTTCTGATCCTCTCAAAAGCATTGTTCTGGCAATGCTTTCTTCTATGAAGACCCTCTTGAAGCAATTGACATTGAAGTGGCCCCTTCTTGCATCAATCATTTCCTTCGATGGATAATTTTCCAAACGAGGTCGGGGATTTGATCACTGTTCTATAGTGAAATTGTCGAAGTCTTATTCCTAAATTAGACTCATTTAAGTTTTTAGTTCACAATAATGAGTGTGATGCATTTGCTCTTTGTGAAACATGGCTCTCTTCAGATATCGATCTTCCTTTTTATGATTTTAACATTATTCGACTGGATCGTGAGGAGGAGGGGTACTTTTGGGGATCAAAAAGTGTCATTCCTTCTATAGAGTGAATCTTCCACAATTTCCAGGTATTGAAGTTGTCGCATGTCAGGCTATTATTAAAGGTAAGAGCCTTTGTATTGCTTCTTTTTATATTCCTCCTAGAGCCGTTGTTAATCGAAAACAACTTTCAGATATATGTTCAGTACTTCATGCTCCACGGTTGATTATGGAAGATTTAAATTCCCACGGTACAGGCTGGGGGAAACTGTATGATGACAACCGTTCTTCTATGATATATGACCTCTGTGACAAATTCAATATGACAATTCTCAACAATGGAGAAGTAACACGTTTGGCTGGTCCATCCTCAAATGGAAGTAAATTAGACCTCACACTTTGCTCTAACTCATTATCGTTGGATTGCACGTGGAATGTGATACAGGATCCCCACGGTAGTGATCACTTGCCGATCAAACTTTCGATTGCCAGTGGGTTCAATACCTCGGAATCCGTTAACGTCGCGTACAACCTCATCCGTAATATCGGTTGGACAACGTTCAAGACCGCGATAGAGGAAGCCGTGTCGTCGATAGAAGGGTTTCCACCGTTGGAGGAATATAACTTCCTCTCCAATCTGATCTTGGACAGCGCGTTTCGAGCTCAAACTCGGCCGGTTTCTGGAACGTCTTTCCGTAGGAAACCTCCTTCCCCTTGGTGGGACCAGCAATGCACTGAGGTTTATCGAAAAAAGTCCGACGCATTTAAGCTTTTCCGGAAACGTGGAACACCCGTGCATTTCGAAGCGTACTCGGCTCTTGAACGCGAACTCAAGAGCCTCATGAAAGCTAAGAAACGCGGTTACTGGCGGCAATTCGTGGACGGATTATCGCGCGAAACGTCGATGAACGCGGCGCGAAGAATGCGTAACCGGTCTTCGAACAACGAGAGCGAGGAGTACTCAGATCGTTGGATTCTCAAGTTCTTGCGAAAAGTATGCCCTGATTCCGTGCCGGCACAGATGATTCCTTGCGAAACGACGAATTCGGGAGACGAGATCAGCCAGCCTTTTTCAATGCTGGAACTCTCACTCACGCTCTTTTCGTGTGGCAATTCGGCTCCGGGGGCTGATAGAATCAAGTTCAACTTGTTGGAGAACCTCCCAGGCGTAGCTAAGAGGCGCATGTTGAATTTGTTTTGTCAGTTCCTGGAGCTCAATATTGTTCCGGATGATTGGAGGCAAGTGAGAGTTATAGCCATTAAAAAGCCTGGAAAACCCGCGTCAGATCATAACTCGTATCGTCCCATCGCGATGTTATCGTGCATTCGAAAATTGTTGGAGAAAATAATCCTTTTTCGCTTGGATAAATGGGTTGAGACGAACCACCTACTCTCAGATACTCAATTTGGTTTCCGTAGGGGCAAGGGAACGAACGACTGTCTCGCGTTGCTTTCCACAGAAATTCAGTTGACTTTTGCTAAAAAAGAGCAAATGGCTTCTGTATTCTTGGATATCAAGGGGGCTTTTGATTCAGTATCGGTTGAAGTCCTTTCAGACAAACTCCACGCTTGTGGTATTTCTCCATTAATTAATAACTTCTTGTACAATTTGCTGTCAGAGAAACATATGAGCTTTTCTCATGGAAACTCTACAGCTTCTCGATTTAGTTACATGTGTCTCCCCCAGGGCTCATGTTTAAGCCTCCTTTTGTATAATTTCTACGTCAGAGAAATTGACTATTTTCTAAGTGACAACTGCACGTTGAGAAATTTGCAGATGACGGTGTAGGGTCTATTACAGGACCCAAAGGGGTCGACCTGTAAGGACCCTTACAGGATACCTTAGATAATTTGTCTACTTGGGCTATCGGGCTAGGTATCGAATTCTCCTCGGAGGAAGCTGAGTTGGTCGTTTTTTCTAGGAAGCATAGCCCTGCACAACCGAAGCTTCAACTTTTGGGTAAGCCGATCACTCATTCCATGTCTTTCAAATATCTTGGCGACTAAAACTGACATCATCAAACTGGAACGTATCCAGTATCGTTGTCTTCGTATCGCGTTAGGATGCATGTACTCGACTCATACGATGAGTCTAGAAGTGTTGGCGGGCATGTTGCCACTATCGGATCGATTTTCGGAATTGTCCCTCAGGCTCCTCACCCGTTGTGAAGTTATGAACCCAGTGGTAATCGATAACTTCGAAAAGCTTCTTGAGCTGAACCCTCAAACTCGTTTTATGTCATTGTACTACGTGTACATAACACAGGATGTCAGCCCTTCACAGCATGATCCTCATCGTGTATGCTTCTCCGACTTCGGCAATTCAGTTAGTTTTGATGTATCTATGACGCGGGAGATTCTTGGGATGCCAGAACATCATCGTTCCATGATTGTTCCGTCAATTTATGCTGCAAAGCTTGCAAGATCGTTCTTCACAGATGGATCATTAATAGAGGCGTCCGCTGGTTTTGGTATTTATAACGAATTTCATAGCGCCTCTCGAATGCTTCAAGCTCCCTGTTCCGTATATGTTGCTGAGCTGGCGGCAATACATTATACGCTAGAAACGATCGCCTCACTTGCACCAGATCATTATTTTATTTTTACGGATAGTCTCAGTTCTGTCGAGGCTATTCGCTCTATGAGGCCGGTAAAGCACTCCTCGTATTTTCTCATGAAAATACGAGAGCTTCTAAGTGCTTTGTCTTTAAGATCTTGTGTCATCACCTTTGCATGTAGGGGAGGATGGTATACAACGCACCCCCTGGGCAGAACGCACCAGCTGACTTTCATTTGTGTTTTTCATGGCTTTTTCGGAACTTTTTTGTGGTCTTATCAAGCAGCACTTCTAGCATAGCATCTGAATTCAAAATCCTGCATGATAAATCCTAGAATTGGATTAAAAATTCCAAGAAAAACTAAAAATAAAATGAAAAAGTGCGTCTTACCCCGGGGGTGCGTTATGTACTGTTCTCCCCTATCCCATCTCATTGCTCGATTCAGGGCAATGAGATGGCGAACTCACTTGCTAAGGTGGGCGCTATGAAAGGCGATATTTACGATCGACAAATCGCCTACGATGAATTTTTCTTCATTTATCGTCAACAATCACTCGTCAGCTGGCAGAATAAATGGAGCTAAGGGATTTTGGAACGATGGCTGTATTCAATCATCCCTGAGGTGTCGAAGAGTCCTTGGTTCAAGGGTTGGATGTGGGTCGAGACTTCATTCGTATGATGTCTCGCCTCATGTTCAATCACTACTCGTTAAACGCTCCCTTGTTCCGTGTTGGGCTGGGGGACAGCAATCTCTGTGAATGTGGACAAGGTTACCAGGACGCAGATCACATTATTTGGTCTTGTGCTGAGCATCGCGGAGTCAGATCCGAGTTGTATGATTCCCTTCGGGCTCGAAGTAGACAACCTAATGTTCCAGTTCGGGATATTTTGGGTAGACGCGATCTGGAGTTTATGAAACTTATATATGTTTTCTTAAAGAATATTAACCTTAGATTGTAAGTTTGACTAACCTTGTGTTTAGTTTTTGTTTTGTTCGTGTGTTTTTTTTAATGTTTGTTTCTGTAATAATTGTATAATTACACTGCGTATACCAAATTGAATAGGAATAAGTTAATGTTTAAGGAATAATGAAATATTTGTATCGTAAATCATAACTCAAACCTCTTTCTCTCTCTCCCCATACATAAAACTGCAAATCTCTACTAACCTCGAGACGACCGCGAGTAATCGGTTCAATTCCTTTAACTCTATATTTAAGACATTAATTATGTATAACGCAAATGATAACTTGGCTCGGTAAAGTTTATTCGATTGAGCCTGTACAAATAAAGTAAAACAAAAAAAAAGAGAAAATAAATATGGTTTTGTGTAAAAATTCCCTAAAAGTTTTCAGAACTCAGATATCTCAAATAGTAGCGAAAAGGGATGTAATGTCGGCCTAAATGCCCCTAATTTAGGCCCATACATAAATTCAGCAATCGACTAAATTTTCAAAAATGACGCGTTAATCTAGATAAAATTCAAAAATAGAAGATTTTTAGCAATGGACCCAATCTTAGATCCATAGGCCAATGTAATATCCGGGTCGTTCAATAAAACAGTAATTTATTAATTATAAACAAAACAGTTTATTCACACTGAAAATTATAGCACACTTTTCTTAGAAAATCCCTGCCGACCTCCTCATGCCATGTTTTCTCACCCAGTTCTCTTTTCCTTTCCCTTTCTCTCGTCACACGGCGAGGGGTAAGATCCCACACCCCTTCATTTTTTAAATCAATAAGGGACATAATCGCTCAACCTTTTTGGCTCAGCACACTTCCGTTTTGCAGGGACATATACATCGTCACCGTATGATGGGGCCTGTTCATAAACTACGTAGACAGTTTTTTGGGATTATTGACCCCCCCCCCATGCGTAGACAATTGTCCATACAAAAAAATTAAAATTTGTATGGGCCGTGGATAATTGTCAACCCCCCCCCCCCTCTAAGCTGTCTACGTAGTTTATGGACAGCCCCATGACTCTTCCGTTGGTGCATCCATATCCGCGTTCGTGTTTTGTTCTTTATCAAATGGTTGATTGGTCTGCTCTGGAATGCTCTCAGTTTCAGCCCTCTTGAGGTGGCAACCGTTGCGCTTTTGCTGGTTACCAGAAGTCAAAGACTTGATTGTCACTTCCGATCTAGTTCTTCCCACCACAAGAAATAATTCCGGTGAATAATTCGAAGATAACTTATGGACCTTCTTTGATCGCCTCACCAAAACCTTGTCTCCATAATCAATATCAACGTGCACATGTCGTTTTCCATCTGCATATTCCTTTCCATGTTCCGTAACGTTTCTCCGTTTCTGTGAGTGACTTGGAGGCGTAACAAATCACTCGGTGTTCTCCCTTTTTGTCAACTTGTATCAGAATGGCTCCTAGGCCAGTTAGGTTGGCATCTGCCATCAAAACCTATCATGTCCTATCTCCTACTTTAAAGAAACCCAGAACAGGTGACTTGATCATCTTTGACTTGATCATCTCAAATGCCCTATCATGCTCGGTGAGCCATTTGAAGACCGCTCCCTTTTTGCATAAATTTCTTAGGGGTTCATCCATAGTTGATAAATGTGGAAGGAATCTGTTTAGGTAATTTGCCATTTGTAATTTGTTTGGATTTTCGTGTTTCCTGAACGACAACAGTGCTTCAATTTTATCAATGGACGGAACTATCCCCTCGGCCATGATGTTGTACCCTAGAAACACCAGATTTGTTACCCCAATCACGCATTTTCCCCAGTTCAGTTGCACGTTTCGCTTTTCCAGTCTGGCTAGAACCTAAATACAGTAAAAAAAAGTATAAGGGCCTGTGCCTAGGGGCACGAACGAAAGCTTGACGTAGGACCGCTAGTGGACGGAACTAATATGTTGATCATTTAGTTCTTAACTCTTTCCGTTTTTGAATTGGTGCCCTGAAAAGGGCCGGTTGTTTTTCAAATAGTGGCCACTCCAGTGCAAGTCGATGCCGACCGGATGATGGCGGCCTAGTCATGCTGCCAATTTCTTCAATATCTTCCAATTACGGTCTTTCTGCAGAATCTGCCGGCGCAACTAATCAGATATTCGAGATAATCTTTACACATTTTGCAGGGTAACGATCGATTCCACACTCATTAATCTGTTGGCGTACTCGGATCACAAACTCTGCAAAACGTTCTTCCTGATTTTGGTTCATGTGCCGAAGTGTGTGACGCTCAAGTACATCCTGGCGACCTGGCTCGAAAAACTGGTCAAAAGCCAGGATCGCTACATCTAACAAACTTTACAACAGGGATTGCAAGTGAGGACCACCAAGATGTAATAAATTGGCCCTTTTCTTCTTCTGATCTGTGATGTCTTCTGGCAATGTTGTTGCAACTCAGTTTCATTTATCAATTGATCTTATTAAACATCGGAATGAAATTCCCAAGAGGTTAAATAATATGTCTTGTCAATTCTTCAATCGATGGTAACTTTCGAATCAAAAATAAAATCGATTAAATGAGTAGTAACATCTCGGTATTACGTGTACAAAAATCAGCCGATTCACAAATCCATAACTGAATCGATTCCCAAATCGATTATAATTTGATCGATTCCCAAATTGATAGCCTAGAACTAGTAGATTCCCAAATCGACAGATGAATCGATTCCCAAATCGATTTTGATCTGACTGATTCTCAAATTCTTTGTTTAGAGCTATTCGATTCCCAAATCAACAACCGAATCAATTCCCAGATCGATTTTAGTCTCTATAATAAAGCAAAAAAAAAAAAGTTTCGTTGTAGACGACAAAGTCCTACTGAAAGTGGGGAAAATTTTGTTTTAGCGGTAAAGCTTTTGGCCGAATCCTGCGATTTTGGTGAATTAGAGATTCAGCCATTCGTGATCAATTGGTCTTTGCTGTATACAATAGAGAATTGCAAAAACGTTTGCAGAATGAAGAAAATCTCACCTTAAGTTCAGCTGAAAGGATAATAAAAGGCTTCGAAATGGCGAATAACAATACACTATACATCAATTCGGAATCAGGAGTAAATTCAGTTAGATACCGGCTCGGTGGCAGGCAATCCAGGGTAGACAGACAAGATCGAAGCCGGAGTAGATCTAGAGACAGAAATTACAGTAGAAATAGGGATACTCGCTCAAATTACAGGAAATATGAAGGACGTTCAAGATCAGGACAAAGAAACTCAAGCCGGGGCAGATACGCCAATTTAATCTGCCATTTTTTCAGGAAGTGCGGACATATTCAAAAGAACTGCTATCGGTTTATAGAACGTCAGAGGAATTCTATAAAACTTGTGTAAGAGAACAATATAGGTAATCACGCTTACCACTACACCACCGGCGCTGCTATAAATTTAAATTAAATTGTGCTACATCAAAATGTAAACTTTCTCGAAGTGCTTAAATAACACAAGGAAGGCGTATTTTTTCATATCTATTACACATATCACATATCTCAGCAGTGCCGGTGGTATAGTGGTAAGCGTGATTACTTCTCACCCCAGCAGGCCTGAGTTTAATCCCAGTCGGCATCCCATCGGTGAGCATCTGATACTTAAAAGTTTAATAACAAAATATTATGAAATTCAATACTAAAATATACTTACAGTCAATTCATTGATGTTAACAGCGGCTACCACTCCGACGTGGTTCAACAATTGGCGTACGTATTTGTACCTTGACATGTCCCAGATGATTGCTGACTTATCTTTTGATCCTGAGACAATTATATTGTACGCTGAGCTTGCCGCTAGCGATGTTACGGCGTCAAAATGTCCATGTAAAGTATGTTTCACGTGCAATTGTTTTTGCTTAAAATCTATATCACAGACCGTTAAAATAGAGTTAGTGCCTGCCATAATTATTGTTTTAGAGTTTGGACAAACACAAGCAAGAATTTCGCCTGAATCTGGTGCTACGTTCTCACATACAAATAGAGCTCGATCTGAATCATAAATGCCAACGCGAATGGAATGATCAGCATAGCCCCATGCAATGTAACGGTTGAAATTGGGAGGCATCAGAATTTTGTTTTGTTCAACAGCCAAAACCATTTTTTCCACTTGTATTATATGTCCCACTGGACCTTTCACTTCTGAAAAAAAAATCAATGTGACTTTAACGTAACAAAAACCTTGTATAGGCTATACTTCACCTTTAATAGACTGGGAACTTGGTTTCAAGTTTTCCAGATTGTGGAAAAACAATTTAGCTGTGCTATTTGCTGGTAGTAGTACCAAACTAGAATCTATCAAGTTATTTTTGGAGGTTTGTGTTCTTTTTGCTGGGTGAGCTTTCCGAAACAGCTGCTTTGGAATTTGTCCGAAATTGTTTATAAATCCTATGGTTGCGTTCTTTTTTAATGGATCCTCAATGCTATGAAAATAATGAAATTGTATAATAATCGAATGACACTGCACTCTAGATGAATATACTTATATATATCGACATTTCCTTCGTAAAAAAGATGGTGGAATACGTTGATAGCTTCTACCGCCGCTTGACCACGCTGCTTATAGCCGAATATTAAATCAATCCACTAAAATGAAGAATTTTACTTTGTTATTATAGTGACGGATTGTTATACACACCAGTTAAGGAAACGATTGAGTTACACTATTTTTTAATAAAAAAAATACAATCTTATTAATTGCTTCCATATGCCTGACGAATCTTGTTTAAGCTACCGGAGAGATTATGGAAAAATATGCAACAATCTAAAGGGTTTTTTTTTTCAAAATCAAAATGTGCACACTTAGATTTTTTACCGAGATGGGTACCACCGAGCACCTCGGGATTTTATTTTGCTGGATCTCAGTGAAAAACTTGCCGAGATTCAGCTAACAAACAAGAATTTTGACGAGATCTCAGCCAACACACATAAATTTTGCTAAGATCTCAGTAAAAATAAATGTCGAGCCTGCTCGGTGGTGCAAATCTCGGCAGAAAAATCTAAGTGTGTGTCCCTCTGAAAGTTAAATTGATATGTGTCATGTGTGAAATACATAGTTACAACCACTTATTGTAAGTTACATGTGCAAAATAATCATAACATCTCATAATTCCAGAAGTCTGATAAAACAATATTGTTTTTAACTCTTTATTTGTTCCAAATTCAAAATAAATTACATTTCATTTTAACCAAGGTGCTCCAGCTACTACAATAACTTATCAGCCTTAATTGTTATAATATATATCTAAGTGTTTTTACATTGTTCCTGCCTTGGAAATTCAGTACTTTAAACATGTTTTTTATAACTGCATGTCAGTATAACAATTTACATCTTAAAACTAAGAACTAACACTAAATTTTATCTAGGTATAAAGGGAATTAATCAATTAAAGATTGCAACGATTTTTGCCTGAAATTATTAATTATTTTGTTAGACATTCATTCTAAAGTCTCAACATTTGAAATTCTATGTACCTCGGTAGTACTTTACCAGGGAGGAAACTTCAAAATCATCTTCAAAACTTTGTTTTGAATCCTTTGAAGTGATTTTTTCCTGGTAGTGCGACAGCTAGACCATATTGGCACAGCGCAAAGCATGGCCGGTTTAAAAAACTGTTTAAATATTAGAAGTTTACTCGTCAGGCAATGTTCGGATTTCCTGTTTACAAGAGGATACAAACATTTTATATATTTGTTACATTTGGCTTGAATGCCCTCAATGCGATCTTTAAAAATTAATTTTTGGTCAAGTACTAACCCAAGATATTTCAGGGGGTCTTCCGATTCGCCTCCTAGCGTCGTGCTATAAGGTACCAGGCGTAACCAGGGTAGTTGATCGATAGCTCGATGACGTCATTTCGTTGGCGTCTGCAATGGGAAATTCTCATAGCAGGCGTTGACGATGGGACGTTGTCGAGTTGTTGAATAGCAACTATCGTGGTAACTCACCGATTACCTGTCGATCTGCCAAATTTGGAAAGACGTCTGCATTGAATTGTCTCATATAATAATATTCCGCCCACTATATCACAAGAAATTGCGAGTAGCTGAGTGGAATGGAGATAAGTTAAGCATTGGGTACAGGACCAAGTCTCCCCTGGGTGGTGCCAGAAGATGAGCGCAATAGAATCATCAAGTTGCCATAAGGCACGGAATGAGACCAGGGGTTGAAACAGTTGACGTTTTTTACTACACTCGCTTCGTTGTCGTGCGCGACAGTCTGTTTGTATTCGAACACTCATGCTCTACCGTCGTCTCTCTCACACAACACGAGCGATAGAATAACATTCGAGCTAAAAGAAAATTATCAAAATAGCTATCATATGACATGTGTGATTTCGTTGTAATTCCTCAATTTGGTGTAAATCAAACCATTTCTGATCAGAAATATTACTATTAGGACATCATTGCTTGCTATTTTCAGAATTCACACAAGCACACAATCAGCAGCTCTTATTATGAGAAAAACCAAAATATGTACATGCATTCGTGACGGTCTTCGGCGACAGTGTCGTATGACAGAGCCTGCCATATGACATTTTAGTTTGGTACTGTACTATGATAGCTTGTTTTGCAAGTGTCGGAGGCAAAGGCAGTCAATTATCACAGAAAATGTGTCGACTACCGTGACCGCTTACAAGACTGAATGAGACTATTGCATGGCTGGGTAGTCAAAGTCTTCCATTCGTTAGTCATTTCAGGTGGATTAGAAAAGGTTTAGGTTTAGGGTGGGCGTTGGCCAGATTTGGATTTTTCAGATACAATCCTAAATAGGACCTAGATTATTTAATACACTAGTAACCTCAACCTCTGTCACAATGTTTCATTGTGATTAATCAACACTCAATGGGTAGAATATCAAATTTGCGGTAAATTGGAAAAAAATGGAACTTGGTGTGTAGAGCGCACTGCCCACTGGACGATTCTGAAGCCTGGCCAAGTGAGTGGGTTACGGGTTTATTTAATTGTACGTCATTTCCAAGTTATATATAGATACATTCATACCATTGGCATTTTGTATTTGAGATAAGACAGAGATAGGATGCGGAGGGCCCGCTTAGGGGGAGCGTAACCCATGTTATGGCTTCCATTTATTAAATAGTTCAGATAGGCTGGAAATGATAGGTTCATGGTGAGAAAATGTACCATATGGTGCCCGTTCACTGATCAAAATTAGATTCAAATCGTCAGGCCCGGCCCTGGAATAAGGGGATTGACGATGATTTGTCAAGTTTCATTTTGCATTTGCATATAATTCTAGATAGAGCTGGAATTAGGGCGTAACAGCCTTTGTAAACAATGACTTCTCTCGATGATTTCTAGGAATTCGAGCCACGCCTACATAAGGCAACACATCCATCGAGTAGGCGAAGTCTTCCCCTACTCGATGGTGATGTCTATTTGCCAGGGAGAGCCATGGCTTCCAAGAAATCATCGAGAGGAATCATTGTTTACAGAAGCTGTTTCGCCCTAATTCCAGCTCTATCTAGAATTGTAAGTTTAGGTTTGCTTTTGTAATTGCAAGATAGATAGTTTGCCTCAATTGAAACATTGAGTTGTATAAACTTGACGAATCATACATCTAAAATAGTAGTAGTTACATTGCCGCATGATCTAACAACCACTGCCTGCAACTAATGTTGGAGGGGCCGGCAAGGCTGATTACGGATGAAAACTAACATAACTCTAACACTGAAATGATCCCGAAGCTAACGCTCATTCATTGCACTTTGAGTCATAAAGTAGTTTTATTTATTTTCCTTCTAATCTATCTACACACTTAGTTTTTTCTACCGAGCTCGGCTGTGCGATATTTCACTTGGTTTGACCAGGAAATTGGAACTCCTTTCATAGTGACTATGTGACTACTACTAGGTTTCAAAAAGGAAGCTCTAGGCTTATGTGGAAATATTATCAGATGAGTTTTGGAAGCATTGGGAGAAATTTTCCATTTTTTGTAAATAAGAACATAAAATATCTAAACTTTTCTGCAGTCTGCTGTAAATAACACAAAGACTTCTTCCTTTAGCGGAAATGCCTGTGCCATCAGCGAATAAAGATTTGTGGCAACCCTGAGGCAAATCAGGGCGGTCCGAAGTGAAAATGTTATACAATATAGGCCCAAAAATGCTACCCTGAGCGAGGGGGACGACTCTATCTACGATGCAGGAAAGATTGTGTTTTGCTGTGGCTAGCTGCGCGCACGCTGAGTTGACAAAAAGAAGATTGATAACGATTCTGAAGATTTCCTGCAAAAAGATGATGCGCGATGCAAGTAGATGCCAGAAATGAAAGAAGATTTTTCGAAGATTGATTCACTAGTGTGGGATTTTTTGAGCATCTAGAATTATGATTTAGATGTGTCGCCCCCCTCGACCCTGAGGAACTCCTGCTCTAACAGGTAGTCGTTAAGATTCGGAATTTTTAAAATTTACCTGCAGAGTTCTGTCAGTTAAATAATTTTGAACTAATTTCATAATATAGAGTGGAAAATTAAACTTTTTCAATTTAGCAATCAAACCTTCATTCCACACACTGTCGCATGCTTTTTCTATGTCTAGAAGAGCAACTCCAGTTGAGCAGCCTTCAGATATGTTTGAACGAATTAATTTGGTAACTCTTAAGAGTTGATGAGTAGTTGAATGCCCATGGCGAAATCCAAACTGCTCATCTGCAAAAATTGAGTTCGTATTGATGTGAAGCATCATTCTATTTAAAATTATCTTTTTAAAAGGTTTACTTATTGAAGAAAGCAAACTTATGGGACGGTAGCTAGAAGCTTCAGCTGGATTTTTATCCGGCTTCAAAATTAGAACAACTTTTGCATTTTTCCATTTATCAGTAAAATATGCCAAATGGAAACATCGGACTCTATATACGCTGCAGGAAAGATTGTGTTGTGCTGTAGCTAGCTGATCGCACACTTAGTAGATAGAAAGAAGATTGATGACGATTCTGAAGATTTCCTGCAAAAAGGTGATGCGCGATGCAAGTAGATGCGAGAAATGCAAGAAGATTTTTCGAAGATTGATTCGCAGTGTGAGATTTTTTGAGCATCCAAAATTGAGATTTAGATGTGTCGCCCCCCTCGCAAGAAAGACAAGGTACTCTCTAGGAGTTTTTTGATGAGGGTAAAGAAAATTCCATTTTGAATTTGTTTAGTTATATATCTTAATTCGTCCAAATCAGTCTCCCAGGAATCATCAAAAATATTTTCCCGAGAGTTAATATTTAGATAATCTAGAGCAACATGATTCTCAATAGGACTAATAAGACCCAAACTGCAATGATGGGAACTTCTCAAATTGCTTAGCAAGTTTATGAGGTTTTTTTTTCGAATTAGTGATCAATATTTTACCACCTATAGCGCTGGAATAGGCTTTTGAGGTTTAAAAAAAAATGTGAGTTTCCAAAAGGGTTTAGAACTTGAGTCTAATTTAGAAACATTATTTTCAAAAGTTTTGTACCTCAGGGCAGATAATCGTTTTTTTTTTTATTTGTTTTTGCAAATCCCTACAGATAACTTTCATGGCAGGATCGCGTGTTCTTTGATATTAACTCCTACGGACATTTTAAAGACGTATCAAGAGCTGAACATCGTCGTCTATTATAATTGAATCGAATTTGGTACTGAGGCAGCTTTTGCTTCAACTATAGAAGTAGTCAGTAATGTTAAATAAAATTTAACATTAATCATAGATTTTTTAATCTTTTGTTCGTGACATAACACTACTGCGACCAGTAATTTGATCTGTTGTAGTATATCCCGTGTCCTTAGTTTAGTGCATGTTGTATTACTCCATCAATATTGAGAAATGATGAAGTATTCGGTTTTCATACAGTTTTCATTCTTGCCTTCATCGCAAGGAATCGATTCTAATTGAAAGGTCCCGCTATTTATACCCTTCGGAGTGTTGCAACACCCTCAAAAGGCGCGCCCCTTTGTCAATCAAAACTGGATTCCTTAGCAACAAAAACAAACAATGACACCGATAATGTCCATGCATCAGAACCCTAGTCTTAACCACTTCAAACTAGGGAACAACGAATAAAAGATTAGGAATCACATAGGTGAAGACTAACTAACTAATTTTTTCCTTGTTTCAAGATCATCCTCGGTCCAGACAACCCGAGAACTTATCACTATCAACAAGGCATAAAAAGTAACAAGGAATAAGATGTGTTCCTTTGATTACTGAAAATTCCTGTTCCCCTAGTTTGAAGTAGCCAGGACTAGGAATCGGTGGTAGATCTTACATCCCGTAACGTACCACTAAAAGGTGATCTACCCACGTTACGGGGCTAACTATAGTTAGTTAATGTATAAATAAAAGTAATAATTTATGCCGTTCTACGCATATCAGTCCCATGTTACTTTTGGACGTTTTTCACTTTTGTTCATAAAATAGTAGTTTTTAGGTAGACTTTGAAATGAAAATAGAAAAACATATAATTTGTTCTGGGTTTGTATAAAAACAACATCAAGCCTAATTGTCCCATGTTAAAATTCTACGCATAACTGTCCCACAAAGATTTTATTGACTGAATCTATCATTAACGAATCGATTTGGGTACACAAATTATTGAAACAGGATTTATATTATTAAAAGAAACGGTTTGAACAATAGTTAGAATATTAGGAAGTGGAAGTTTTATTTTATGTTGATAAATATTAATATTATTTAACTGACAGAACTCTACAGGTTAATTATCAAAATTCCAAATCTGAACGACTACTTGTTAGAGCAGGAGTTCCTCAGGGTAGCATTCTTGGGCCTATTTTATAACATTTTCACATTTTCACTTCGAACCTCCCTGATTTGCCTCAAGGTTGCCACAAATCTTTATTCACTGATGACACAGGCATTTCCGCTAAAGGAAGAAGTCTTCGTGTTATTTGCAGCAGACTGCAGAAAAGTTAAGATATTTTCTCTACTTATTTACAAAAATGGATTTCTCTGGAAAGATTTCTCCCAACGCTTCCAAAACTCATCTGATAATATTTCCACATAAGCCTAGAGCTTCCTTTTTGAAACCTAGTAGTTGTCACATAGTCACTATGAACGGAGTTCCAATTTCCTGGTAAAACCAAGTGAAATATCTTGGGTTAGTACTTGACCAAAAATTAACTTTTAAAGATCACATTGAGGGCATTCAAGCCAAATGTAACAAATACATAAAATGTTTGTATCCTCTTATAAACAGGAAATCCAAACATTGCCTGACGAGTAAACTTCTAATATTTAAACCAGTGTTTAGACCGGCCATGCTTTACGCTGTGCCAATATGGTCTAGCTGTTGCACTACCAGGAAAAAAGCACTTCAAAGGATTCAGAACAAAGTTCTAAATATGATTTTGAAGTTGCCTCCCTGGTACAGTACTACCGAGGACCATAGAATTTCGAATGTTGATACTTTAGAACAAATGTCTAACAAAATAATTAATAATTTCAGGCAAAAATCGTTGCAATATTCAATTGCAATGATTAATTCCCTTTATACTCTGATGAGATTTAGTGTTAGTTCTTAGTTTTAAGATGTAAATTGTTATACTGACATGCAGGTTTAAAAAAAACCTGTTTAAATACTGAATTGCCAAGGCAGGAACATTGTAAAAACACTTAGATATATATCATAACAATTAAGGCTGGTAAGTTACTGTAGTAACTGGAGCACCTAGGTTAAAATGAAATGTAATTTATTTTAAATTTGTAATAAATAAAGAGTTAATAATAAAAAAAACTTTTTTATAGCAAATGCATGACAGTAACAATTATTGCATGATAAATCACCAAAAACAACGTTTTGCGGTCATAAATTTGCGTTTTTGGTTAATTAAGTTCTGAATGGGGAGTGGCATGCACCGTTACAACCGAGGAGCACGCAATACAAAGAACCGTTGGTTCGAAGTTGGAATGTAAGCAAAAGTACTTAAAGTAATTAATACATTTTAAAGTAGGACTGAAGGTAATTAAAAATAAAAATCCGTGCCATCAACTGGTACTGTCCTCTGTGAAAAATTAACGTTCAGTTTCGAATCCCTTTGGATAGGTTGTGTTTTAAGTTTTCTCTCTGTTTTGTGCGTGCGTTCGCTTCATAAATTTTGGCTGATTTTGCCAGATTAGCGCTGACACTCTGCCTCCCGGACGGTTATACGTGTGTGATTGGTGGTTTTCTCGCTTTCCGGGAAGTTTTAGAATCGAGAAAGAAAATGTTTACAAGCATCAGAAGAGATGTCGCTATCTACGTTGTTTGTTTTTTTCTTCGCTTGTGCTCCCGGTTCAGAAATTTGTGGCATCGCGAGTGATAGTTGTTAATTTCAGTTTATTTATGCGTTGTATGATTTTATGAGCGGTCGCTTCGTGTTCGCGTCAAGGAGATACAAGTTGCCACTTACACTTGGATCAATCGACTACATTCAACATTCGATCCCCGTAAGGCGGGTCTATGATCGGAACTGCTACACCAAACGTGACAGAGCTACTTGCAAAGGATTCACTTGGACTGATTTGGTGAGATTGTTCTTTTTTTCTACTTTTATCTATTTAAACTTAATTTCTATTAATCCGTAGCATTTGGAATCATTTTATTCGGATGAGATTCTTAACTTTTATTTGTTTACATTATATTTCAATCAGTATTCTTAAGAACTTCACAAAATAAGGTCCCAATATTTAAAATGAGGAGCTCGGCTAGCTTGGTGGCTGCCGTTTTTGCTTACTGAGTAGAAGATCATCAAAACTCGATTTTTCATGGAATTCAGAGAGGGAAAAATAAAATCGATACGTCAGTTGGCGTGGAACTGATCATTTGGAGATATGCCAACGACTATCAGACGCTTGTGCTGTACTTACCAGATTTAAATTTCGGCTAACGTAATCACTTTCCAAAGCATCACGATGGATTCTTATGAATTCCCTAGGATCATTTTTGGCCCAAGGGGGTAGCACGATGTGGTTCAAAATGTCTCCATTCTGCTTAACTCCAAAATCAAAGTTATTATCGTTGATCAAAAACTCTGGCAGATAAAAGAACTCGGGTATAAGCTCCTTGACATCAGCCATGTTGTGTTGGGAAGCGGAATGCCATGCCTCTTTAATGCTGTGAAACATCCGATCGGCTAGATCAAAGTGTCCTCCTTGTAGGCGCAAAAAGTGTTGTGTGAATGGTTCCAGGCGCACCAAATATGAACATACAATCATTGCCGAGCTGTAATGCGTTCCGTAAAAATAGGGTGGAGTCTCTCCATGTGGATCATCCCACTCTTTAAATCTTTTCTCAAACTGTTCCAAACGACTCTTAGATTGGGCACCCATGGGCTTAGAGAAATCGCGAAATGACTTGGGATTGGTCATATCCAGCCTTTCTGAGTCATAATCAGCAAGAATCCATGGAAACACAGGGTATTGCATCAAGTCGTTATAGGAACGACCTGCCAGGGTATTCAAATGCATCAAATACTGAAAATTTGATATTTCACCACGCTGTAATTAACAGTAATTTATTTATGTGTTATTTATAAATGTAAATTAATTAGGTGAAGGAAAACAATTTACGAAACTTACCACCCACCGTTGAGTAACGGACGTTTCTCCTATTAAGCTACTGAAAATTCCAGAAGACTGTTCCACATTAGCCGATCGGCTTTGACCTGCCACCGATTGTTGTGCATTGTCGGAAATAGAGGTGGCGACAGACATAAGTCTTTGATAAACTTTATTCCTAACTTTTCTTGGGAAGCTCAGCAAAAAATTTCGGCCATCACCGGAGAACACCTCTAATGCAATTGGTTGAAGGAGATATCTTCTTTTATGTACTTCTCTTATTTCCTCATAAGCAAATTTTGAATTCTGTCTTAGTTCATGGGAGCTAAAATATAGATCAGTTAGATATATATGAGTATAGGTAATAGAAATATTAATGCTTTCCGCACATTCTTCCGTTGCCTGAATTTGGTAGAATGGGCTCGTAGCTTCCGGATGGTACCGAATCGATGTCACGGATTTCACGATTTTTCATTAAAGTAAACCCATCAATAATGTAGCAGTGTTCTCTACCGAATAGAAGCAAACCATCGAATGTGTCCAATCCTTGTATTCTTACACATCGAAAAATATGCGATATCTGTAAAAATGAAACACTGTTGTTGTAACTATGGTAAACGTTATTTAGATCCAGATAAAAATTTCGAGCCGGAAGCTCTCAGCTATTAATGCCAACCATCTTGGGCTTGGCCCTTGCCCATCCAATTTCAGGAGCTCATATCGTTTGAGGGGCTGTGTCATTTCACCGACGGTTATTTCACCAATGATAATTTCGCCGACGGTCATTATGCTGAAAAAGTCGCTTCGCCGTATTCCAATTATGATCTTTTTGATGTACGGAAAATATCTAAAAAATAACAACTTTGGTGACTTTAGCGATATGGTGTCCCTAATACTGAGCACAAGCATAAATTCCGATATACACCGAACTCTTTGTTTGCGCGGGGATACGTACCGCGCAAAAAAAAAAACACGTAAGAAAAACCGTGTTATTTCGAGAAACCACGTAAAAAACGATATTTTGAGTAGATATTGTGATGTCCAATTATATTTTGAAATCACATACCCATCAAAGTTACCCCTATCGCAAAGCTCATGTACCATAAGCATAACCAACACAGTGCCCAGTAATTGTACTACTTATGTATGGATGTTTTTTTTTTATTGTAACCAGTACCAATAACCAGTAAACCAATATTAACACACTACCCGAGCAAATTCCAGCATCAATTTGATTTCAGTTTATGCAATTGATAAATTTTGTTTTCATTTTGCTGTACATTTGCTCTTCAAAATATGTTGTTGCGGGTTTGTTTTAATTGCCTTAGCAAAACATCAAATTGAATACTTATTTTGTTATCAACAGGAAAAATTGATATCAAATTGAGTTTTCAGTTTACTCTCACTGATAGCAGAAATAGTTTTCAATGTGATGTCACAGGAAGATTTTCTTTGCTCTCAATTTTGATATTTTAACCGTTAAAACGAGCAAAACGACAGCAACCTGAGCAATCATTATCAGCGAAATCACAACATCAAAATTTGATCTCAGACTTTGCTCGGGTAATGTACTCCTATAATCACTCTCAACTGTTTTAATGTCGTGATACCTATAAAAGGTGATCTGCAAGGCAAGGCGAGGTGAGTTTGATATGTCCTTTACGAGCTTTCATGCTCTGTTAGTTGTACCCCTTTCTGGTTGTACCCGAGTATATGGGTCTTATGGGAAAAATATTTTTTAATAAATCATGTTTTTCATCTCACCTGCGCCTGCGCTGGCCTCCTACACACCTAGCGAGGTGCTGACGAGGTGACCCCCTTATTGCACTCTATGGCATAATATTTTTTGGATCTAGTGGCTATGGTGTGGTTATGTCCTATCTGCTTAGCGTGTTCGTAAATAATTTCGGGGAGATATTTCATCGTCAAATGGCGGTGCAAGCCCCAAAGTCGGTTAACCACACCTTGAGCTAGAATAAATTGAGTGAAAAGTGGAAATTGTGTGGATTTTTTTGCGTATCACGTTCGTCGAATAGTGCATATGCGGGTGTGAATTATTTATAGTGTTTTTGGTAAAGTTAGTTGCACTTCTACTGGTGGTAAAAGATCCCAGATTGATTTACCACAGCCCATGTTATGGGACGCCGCGCAAAACCTTGCTTGTAAACTCCCTCTCAAAGCTATGGGGAATCTACATACATGGTGGTAGGCAAAAAGATTTTCTTGCTTATTCTGAATTATTTCACAAGATTTGTATTAGATGTACTTGTGAATTGAACATGATTTTGAGATTCAGAAGTCGGTTAGGGTCTTCAAAATGTCCTAGAGTTAAGATCTTGATGTTCTATAGGGTCAATGTGGTTTGATACGCACGATCCCGACTTATTCAACACATCATAAGAACTTTGTAATGCTTCATGATTATATGAGAATAATACAATAATATATGTAATGCTCTCCAACCTATTCTGGAGTTAAAGATCTTGATGTTCTTATTGGAGTGTATGGCGCAGCGAAATAAAACACCACCGATTAGGTAAAGAGAACAAATTCAACTGAAGTTTATTGCAGGTAGAGCACAAAAGATAATAGAAAAAATGGCACGTGATGTTTATGTCTACACACGGCAGGGTTGTCATGCCATCACTCCTCCTCATCACGAGCTGATCGAAGACCAATCCTTTCTCGCAGCATCTCCAACTTTACACGATTTAACGGCTTGGTCAGGATATCCGCAAGCATATCTTCGGATGAACAGTACACCCAACCGGTGGATGTAAGATTCGCTTACAATTATGTGGGATTCATCATCAGAGGATGTAAGTGGAGACCGCATGAACCGAGGATGCGATATACCTAGCTGCGGTCCGATGTAAGAAAATTGGAGACCGAAAAATGTGGAGTTGTATTAGTGAGTGAAATTAATTATGTCGAAAAAAAGAGAAAAAAGGTTGCCGACTGGACTCGAACCACGGACGTTGCGACTATCAGACCTGTGCTTTCTCCACTGCTCTCTCCATGCTTCTGAATATGGTCAGCCTAAAAGCAAAGATGAAGCGCTCATTTTCTCGCATGCTCGACTTCGTATGCTTTTTCTGCTGGAGAGATTCGAGACAAGTGTGTGCGTCGTTCTACAATGTTCTACAATGTGCGTCGTTGTTCTACAAGCTTACTGGTATAGTCGAAAGCGTAGATGGAAGACGAAATAAAAATGCTCGACTTCGTATGCTTTTTCTGCTGGAGAGATTCGTGACAAGTGTGTGCGTCGTTCTACAATGTTCTACAATGTGCGTCGTTCTAAAAGTTTACTGGTATAGTCGAAAGCGTAGATGGAACACGAAATAAAAAAGACAAAAAACCATTACATCGCCTGCATGGTCAATTGCTAACATTCGTTGCGATGTTCATGAACAGAGGATGATAGGAACTGGAACTAACATTCATTGTAATAGATTTTTGGTTTGCGTGTAGGTAACATCAATTTGATTGTGTTCGAAAAGGTCCTTTACAAAATGGAATTTAGTATCTACGTGTTTCGAACGTTTTCCGCTGGGTTGGCTGAGTAGTTTGATGCAACTCTGGTTGTCCTCAAAGATGCATACAGGCTTTTCCATCGGTTCATCAAAATCTCGCATTAATTTCTGCAGCCACAGTAACTCCTGGCAGCATTCGGCCAGTGATATGTATTCCGCCTCGGTTGAAGATAGTGCCACACAAGGCTGCTTCCTTGCGCACCACGATATAAGACCACCACCAAGGCGAAACAGGTATCCAGAGTTTGACTTCCTGTCAGCAACGTTTCCGGCCCAGTCGGCATCGGCATAACCTTCCAGTCCTCCAACTTTACCTCCCAGTTCCAGTTGCAGACCACTAGTTGCTTTCAGATAGCGTAGAGTCCTTTTTGCTTCTGTCCAGTCTGTAATCGTTGGTTTGCTGACGCAGCGTCCAAGTATTGAAGCGGTGATTCCAATGTCGGGTCGTGTATTGACGGATAGATAAAGCAGACCGCCAACAAGACTCTGATATTTATCATTAGTCGGTAGCCTTTCCGCCTCCTCCTTCTGCTGAACATATCCCGGATCCATTGGTATGCGCGATCCTTTAGCATCTTCCAATCCAAATCTTGCAGCCATCTTGTCGATGTAAATCTTCTGATTCAAACAGAATCCTTTCTCAGATTTGGTAACTTGAATCCCCAAGAAATTTTTCACATCTCCTAAGGTTGTCAACTGAAACTTGCTGCTCAACACATCCAGAATTTCTTCATACTCCTCCTGGCTGCACGTACTGATCAACATATCATCGACGTACACCAATATATACGTCTTCTTCTTCTTCTTCTTCTTATTCTTCCCATAACGAACATAAAGGCATGGATCAGCTTCCGAAGGTTTGAACCCCATCCGCTTTAGAGTCTCATCCAGCTTACGGTTCCACATGCGGGCCGACTGCTTCAATCCGTATAAACTTTTGCGAAGCAAACAAACCTCATCACCTTCCACGCCTGGTGGTACCTTCATGAAAACGGTTTCCTCCAGGTCACTGTTCAAGTAAGCCGTTTTAATATCTACGTGTTTTACCTCCATATCACGACGACTTGCGATGGTCAACAATGTGCGTAGCGTAACTTGCTTTGCAACTGGCGCGAATATCTCGTCGTAGTCCAGGCCGAATCTTTGCGAATAGCCTTGGGCTACTAGCCTCGCCTTGTACCTGGTGATTCTTCCTTGTTCATCCAGCTTTTTCTTGTATATCCACCGGCATCCTATGGGCTTCTTCCCCGGTGGTAGCTTGACGAGATCCCAAGTGTTGTTGTCGTGAAGCGATTTCAACTCGTCCTTCATAGCGGCCATCCACTGCTCACTTTCAGCACCGGTTATAGCTTCCTTGTAACTACGCGGCTCGTTCGATTGTAGACAGACAAACTTACCGCAGGCCGCAAAACGTTCCGGCGGAACACCCTTGTTCATTCGCATAGAACGTCGCACTTCTCCGTTGGATTGCTCATCCTCAACTTCACTAAGCTCCTCCTGAACCGAATCACTGTAGTATTCCTCCGAAAGTTCGTCGTTATCGTGAGCATCTTCATACGTGGTGGATTCCGAGTCATCCTCAAATCCTAAGAAATCTTCCTCTTCTTCATCCGATACAATTCCTCCTCCTGGTGCATTATACGGCTGGCATTCGACATTCCCGGATACGCATGAAAGTGGTGATAGCTCCAAAAACACGTCGTTTTCGAACTGATTTCCACTGCTCGAACCCTTCGCTTCTCTCGGAGGAAGGAATTTTGCATCACGACTAAAAACAATTTTGTTATTGCTCGTGTCTGCGAATCGCCACGCCTTATGTTGCGATGAATACCCGATAAAGATCATCTTCACCGCCTTCGAATCGAGTTTGGTACGCTTTTCTTTAGGTACGAAAACATACGCCTCCACTCCGAAAACTTGCACCTTTCCGAAATCTGGTTTCTTGCCGTGCCACACTTCGAATGGCGTTAACTTGATTGATTTAGTAGGTAGCATATTCTGAAGGAAATTTGCCGTATTGACAGCTTCCGCCCAGTAGCGATAGTGCATGCCAGCATCGATTAGCATGCAGCGCGCCATTTCAACCAGCGAACGGTTTTTCCGCTCGGCGACGCCGTTCTGCTGCGGGGTGTAGGCAGTTGTAAACTGCTGCAATATACCTTCTTCTCTCAAAAACTTGATCAGCTCGATAGCACGGTACTCGCCGCCTTGATCCGATCTTATAATTCTTGGTGATTTTCCAAATTGTGTCTTCATACACTGCACGAAGTTCTTGATTGCGTCAACTGTTTCTGACTTCTTGTGCAGGAAATACAGCGTAGTGTACCGACTGAAATCATCGATTAGCGTCAAGAAATATTTATGCCCACCTGGAGTGATTGTGTTCATAGGACCACACAAGTCACTGTGCACCAGATCAAGTACGCTTTTCGATTTTATTTTAGCCTTTCTGGGAAACGGGAAGCGAGCCATTTTTCCTTGCAGGCAAGGCTCACAGGTAAAATTGTGTGAACAGCTACCTACCTTTATTCCTGTTGCCAATTGCTTACTCTCGAGGATTCGAATTGCCTGCACATCTCGGTGTCCCAGTTTTCGGTGCCACTCGTGGATACAATGTTTTACACAATTCTGCTCCGACGATGCATTCGCTCGTTCCACCATTCGCAAATGGTAGAGGCCCTTGTTTCTAGGTGCAACTGTAGCAACTCGATCTCCGCTTGCTACTATGCATCCCGTTTCGCCGAACGTGACTTTTGCTCCCTTCTGCACCAACTTGCTCACTGACACAAGGTTCATGTCGAGATTCGGAACGTACAATACTTCACTCAACACAATCTTCTTCTGTGTCGCATCTTCACCATAGCACAGCAGTTCGCAATTTCCGACTCCTTTCACTTCGGCGTTCTTCCCGTCAGCTACTGTAACTGACTTCGGAGTGTTCGCGCGCGGTCTGTCCAACGTTTGGAAATAATCTTGATTAGCGCACATATGTGAACTCGCGCCCGAATCAATAATCCACCCGTTTACCGAACTAGCACTCACGCAAAACAAGAAACTGTCCTCTTCCGATTTTGTAAACTTCGCCCTCGCCACTTTACGATCGGATTCACCGGAGCTTCGGACGTTTTCTTCTTGATTCTGCTTCGCCAGAAGTCTACAGAATCGCTTCTTATGTCCCACTTTTTTACAATGGTGGCACACTATGTTCTTCTTTATTCCTTCCGTTTTCATTACAACTGCATCTGCTGGTGTTGATTCCTTCCGCTTGAGAACTTCGTTGATAATCTTGCCTTTGACCAGCTCCAAAGTCAATTCCTCATCCGAACGATTTTCCAGCGTCGTTGTGAGAGCATCGAACGAACTAGGCAGGCTTCGGAAAACGAGAACCACTTGCAAATCGTTCTCTAACTTGGTTCCCGCATTCGCAAGCTTCTCAAATAAATCTTCGAACTGCTGCAGGTGCTCAACGATATCATCTCTCTCGTGGTACTGAAGGTCACAAATCCGCTTCAGAAGTTGAACCTTGGAAGTCAGCGTCTTCTTCTCGTGTTGCTTCTTCAGGTTGTCCCACACAGCCTTTGCGGTTGTAGTGTTCCGAATATGGCCGTGTTGACTCCGAGTCATCAACAATCCGATAGTCGCACGCGCTTTTTGATCTGCTTCATCCCAAGCAGTCAGCTCAGCCGCATTCGCACCGTTAGCAGCCAGTTCCGGCTTCACACCCGGCGAGACGTACTTCCATAGACCCTCTCTAACGAGCAGAAATTCCACCTCGAGCTTCCACGAATCATAGTTCTCATTGTTTAACTTAACAATGCCCGTTCTCTCCATTTTCACTAGCAAATTTCCGACTCACTCGCGAAAAATACCAAGCTTTTATTTTTAGGCATGTACTAACGCGCACGGAAAAACAAAATGGCTAACACTGGGCCCATAACCTATTGGAGTGTATGGCGCAGCGAAATAAAACACCACCGATTAGGTAAAGAGAACAAATTCAACTGAAGTTTATTGCAGGTAGAGCACAAAAGATAATAGAAAAAATGGCACGTGATGTTTATGTCTACACACGGCAGGGTTGTCATGCCATCAGTTCTACAGGTTCTATATAGTCTTGAATAATGTTCTGAAAATCTTTAATAATCCTTAAAGCTCAAGCCTCATGCTCAAGTCTCATGCCAACGTGCGAATCAAATAATTGTATCAATGAGATATTCAATGCTCACCAAACAATTCTGGAGTTAAGATTTTGAAGATCTATCGACTCAATGAAGTCTTGAACAATGTCCGTGAAACTCAAAGGATACTTTCAAGTAAGTTAGTGTAGAGGATCGTTTCCGATTTTGATAATGTTGTTTTGGATATTCAAGCGTTGATGAATATCAACAGCAGCGCATTCGTCGAGATATAATGCAATCTTTTGTTAATTTCTTTCGTACTTGGTTGGTTGTTTGGTTGTCTTATTGAGGAGATTTTCAGCCAGACGCTGGTTCATCTCCCGATCACTCGTACGTGACAATGAAGATTTCCAAAACAAACGCAATTCATCTACACTTGGTTAGAAGCGCTACAATGTCCTTTATATAAGGTATGAGCCGATGTGCTTATTGGTGTTAGTGGTATGTGCAAATGTTTAGTGGTGTTTGTATTTCTTTGCAATGTTTACCTTTTACACGAAACAGTTGTTGGCAGTGACGTAATTCTATCTGTTCGCAGTATGGGATGTTTTGTAGAGTGACGGCGTCACTTCCCAAAAAACAATTTGAGCAGATTAAAAACTAAATATGCTATGTTTTAGCTGAATTAGCATATTTTCGCCTGAATAGGCTTTTATTCAGCTTGCAATGTTTGTTTGGTTGAGTCTTCAGCAATGTTTACAATACTTTTGCTTCTAACACCAGCAAGCTGCCTATTGGCCCAGACATTATATAAACGTAATTGGAAGCGCTAGTAATTCGACAGTGAGGGCCTAACTGCGATGATCGATTCTCTTAGGCTGTGAACCATTTGCCGAGTTAAATTTAACTCGTGGTTAAAAGTGACATTTCAAAGTTATTCTCTATGTTCGAAAATCCCTGAGCTGTCGATCGACCGGTCTTCGAGAATAACTCAGCAACGGTTGTCAAAATTTAACTTCTTGTCTGTCAGAAATAACCAAGCTCGGATAGCAGGGTTTATCGATAACTTTCCATCTGTCAAAAGTTAAAAAATCCACCTAATGCTTCAGAGCCTTAATCGATTTTCTCTTCAAAATGCTACAATTAAGGGAAACAATTTTCTGAAATTGGAAATGTTAATCCAAGCAAGTTATTAACGAAAGAAAAATCAACAAAGAGATTCGACCGTGGGAGTTACCCCCTTATCCATGCTCACTGTCGAATTGTTTGTGATGGTAATTGATAAAAACAAACATAAGATATTTCGCTAAGAGCCTGTACATAAACTGCATAAAATTATGATTTTTCCGTTGAGGTCTTTCTCAACAATTAAAACAAGGGATCAAGTGTGTCCACTCTCCCTCACTTATTGCCACCTTTATGTTTAGTTTGAAATGCCGACTACGAACTTGAGCATTAGTCTAAGACAATACCTTCTCCTTTTCTTCGAGTAACCTCAAAAGCGTTTGGTTGTCAGGAGTTGCCGACAACTCCTCATCATCATCATCCATATCGTCTCCCTGATCGTTATCATTTATCCTAACAGGAAATTATTGGAATTAAATAAAGCACAATTAGTAATTATAACAGATGAACTATACTTGTTCTCCAAATTTGATCGACAGGAATCGATTAGAATTGGTTTGGCCCCTAATTCCTGTTCCATTTGTAGAGAGAGGACCTTGGGTGATTTTTTCATGCTGTGATAGTACTTTCTACTATCGAAACTTGTAGCTACTTTATATTTTAATTGACGCTGTAAGAAAATAAGAATTAATATTGTAATTGTAGTGGGTGGGCAAATTGATCAATGGCTTTCCTGTATATATTTCGGTGATAAATTTAATTGCAACCTTCAAAGCCCCAAGTATTAACAAGCCCACTATTTGCAAATCTTAAGTTAAAATCATCCGTTTATCAGTCTTATATTGTAAAAAGGATAATTACCGAGCTTGTTGAATACTTTTGTTTTAATCCAGAAGATCTGGATGGTTCATTTTTGTCTGTTTAACAACATCTTAATTTTACCTGGAAACAATCTATCATAGGGCCACAGTGATTCATGCACGGAAACAAATCCGATTCCATTTTCATGAAATTTGCCATCCCATGAATCGTAACAATGATTCATGATTTCGGGATGGAAATTCATGATTTCATAATGCAGAGGAATCAAGACCGCTACAAGCGTTACACGAACTCGGCAAACCGTGTTCATAATCCGCACTTCATAGGTATCTGATATACCCCTTTTGCCTTCTATCTTACACAAGTACTGATAGTCTAGTGGTCAAAGTATGGGTTTAGTGATCTCAAGGTTCTTGGTTCGAATCCAGTCTGATGCTTTATTTTATTCTTTTTACATTTTTTGGTTAACAGTTCAACCCATGAATTTAGTTCATGATTTCAACTCTGATGATCCATGATTTTGGGAATGTTTGCTGCGTTACGCAAAAGTTGCTCATGATATCATGAATATTATTCATGGTGTATTTTCATAACATGAAACTACGCTGTGTTCATGAAATCATGAGTCATTTTTCTCATTTCGGAGATCGGATTTTTTCCCCGTGTGTTATTAGCATACTGTTACTGCAAAATTACTGCTGAGCCTAATGCCTAGCTGTCAGATTTTCCGCAACACGCCACTAATCGATGTATGTGCGTAGGCTTTATAAAAGAAAAAAAATTGCTGATTTGAGTGCGTTTTCAATAGGTAATAGTTATCAAATTAATATAAAAAAAATAATAGGATAAAATTAAAAGTATTCCAGCCAGCTCACTCATAGCTGTCGAAACATGCTGCTGGGTGTTTTTTTCTGTGCGAGTCGCGCGATAGTCTGTTTTTCGATAGCAACTCATTGTTGCGGTGCTTGCTCAATTGTTTGAAGTTCGTTCGCTTTTGCCGTTGCCGCGTTGAAAGCAAACAACTAGAAGAGGTGTCGCTGCACACTTAGGCTCTGAACCATTTGGTGGATTATTTTAACTTTTGGTTAAAATTTGACAGATGAAAAGTTATCGATTAACCCTGCTAACCGAGCATGGTTATTTCTGATAGACAAGAAGTTAAATTTTGACAACCTTGGCTCGAAAACCGGTCGATCGACAGCACGGGGATCTTCGAACATAGACAATAAATTTCGAAATGTAACTTTTAACCACGAATTAAATTTAACTCGTGGTTAAAAGTGACATTTCGAAAGTTATTTTCTATGTTCGAAAATCCCTGTACTGTCGATCGACCGGTTTTCGAGAAGAACTTAGCCAATGTTGTCAAAATTTAACTGCTTGTTTGTCAGAAGTAACCACGCTCGGATAACTTTCCATCTGTCAAATTTTAACCAAAAGTTAAAATAATCCACCAAATGGTTCAGAGCCTTAGAAATACCTAATCTTACACGTGACGGAATCCATCTTTGACATAAAGGATGAGACGTTAACAAACATGTCATGTAAAATTAAGTACTCCGAGACTTAAAAGTTTGAAAGTACGTTTGAGCTGAATTTCGCGTCTATTATGACTCAATTTTATGTCAAAATTGACACTCGTATAAGTCAGGGGTCTGGCAACTCCATATCAATCCTATACGTTTGACAGTAGGCAAGATGACGGGCCTTATTTAAATACGGCCCGCCTGACGTATACCTGAAGGAAGGGGACGCAAATCGTGTTGTAAGCAGAAAGACAAGAGCAGATGAAAGCATCAAAAACATGGCCGCCAGCCAGGCCCCTGGTATATGTCACCATACGTAAACAATGACAATGAATGTCGATTTTTCACGGATTAAACCTCTTTCAGGTAAACCGACATTAGCATCTGGTAATTGAAATTTACTTTATCAGGATCTAGTAGGACCTGTCGATTTTTTCTGAATAAGTTTTGAACCAAGAATCATGGACGTTTAAAGTCATTGTCCACATTTGATTCATTGCATTTTTTCATTATTTTTCAGCTGAAAAATACGTGTGTCGGTCTTAGGAGACTTAAAATTACATGAAGTTTTCGAAGCGTGTAAACTCTTCTGAAATGTGATCTGATTTCAACGAAAAGTATTTATTGATTCATAAAATTAGCGGCACCGGTGATGTCGTGGTAAGCGTGATTACCTCTGATGATGATGATGATGATGATGATGGTCCCACCTCTTACCCCTGCAAAGGTTTGAGCTGGACGATTTATCTTTTAGATAATTAAATATGACAATTTAACCAGGCTTGCAAACAAAATCGAATTGGTTTCAGTTACAGATATAAATTCCCTATAGAGTTTACAGTTGCTTCACAGCGATATAAATGTGGAAAAGCTCAGGCATCTACCTCTTAGTTCGCCTTTTTGTCCACCTAAAATATTCATAAGTATTACAAGCAATCAGGAGTTAATGAAAAATCAACAAGGCACCCTTTACACTAGAAACTCCGCAATCTGATGCTATCATAATTTTCAGCAATGTCAGGAATGCTCACGAACCCCCAACATTTGCCAGAAAACTTACTACTAACTCAAGGTATCTTCCAAATAAGCTTCAAAATTGCATTTTTTTTTTATCTTATTTTAGATACAGTCCTCTATATCCGTAATACGCGCGCGAGGCTCAAACCTTTGTAGACTACTTTTTTAATTAATCTACTACTATTAAATCAAATATGAAAAATCCATCATCCGTGGCATAAAAAAATTGTTTTTGCAGTGCTACAATAATTATTTAAAAAAAAGTCGTTATTACAGCTATCCATACAAAATAATCAGTTAGAGATAACTTCGTCAAGATACATAACTTGTCAATTCATAGAAAAAATCACTGGATAACTGTCCAAAAGACAGTTTTAACGTGTGGAATGTAGTGTCTTTTAAATTATGTAAGTTTTGCTGAACGTTTGATATGTCTAGACATCGAATTAAAAACATTTATTCCTTTAAAATATAATGAATTTTGTGAAGCACAAATCAAGAAATGTGGTGTTCTTATTTCAACCGCTTTTCTAGTATTATATCTATGAAAGTCACTTTCTGAACACCATAGTCAAATATACAATTCTTTGCTTCACCGACAACTATTGTAAGGCGTCTAGCATTAAAGTTGAGGAAGTGAATCTATTACATCTATTACATCATTTCAACCGCATTATTTTACTCTGCACGCGCTGTAATCTCGATATGTGTGTTTCATTGGCCAGAAATAAAATGGAAGGGTAAAAGTCTAGATGAGGAGCGACGATTGATTTGTATAGCTGTATTTTACTGGCAATAGTTAAATCGTTTTTCAGTCGACATAGAATTCTATACTTCTTGGCAATTTTCTTGATGACATTGTCAATGTCAGAATTTAACTTAAGTTTGTCATCAATAATCAAGCCAAGATATTTAATCTCCCGAACGCGATCAATAGTGTCATCAACAATTACAACAGAGACGTTCTCATTTAATTAATTCCGCGAAGTTACCATAAATTTAGTTTTACTTGTATTCAATTTCAAATGCTTATCCTTCAACCATCTACTTAGAGAACGAAAATCTTCATTCAAGTGTAAAACGGCATCATCTAAATCGTTAGCTGCAATTAATAACAAAGTATCATCTGCAAAAAGATTAATGTCGCAAATTTGTAAAACACGTCGCAAGTCATTAATTAATATACATAATAAATAACAGGGGCCTTAATACACTTACATGGGGCACTCCAAGATTATTCCCCACGGGACTGGAAACATAATCATTAAAAACAGTCCGTTGTGTTCAGTCAGACAAATAGCTTTCAAACCATTTATATGCAGTACTCGTAATTCCAAAGCGCTTAATTGATCTTAACAATAAGGGCCTAGAAATTGATTCAAAAGCGCGTTTGAGATCCAAAAAAACAGCAACAATCGTATCTTTACACTCCAAGTTATTTTTCCACTTCGCTAATACCAAATTCAACGCGGTTTCACAAGAATGACCTTCCCGATTAATAAACTATTACTATTTAAATACTCTAACAGCTGGCCTTCAAGGGACGAAACTCTTCAGTTTTAACCGTTCCAGCAACTTTTTGAATAGGAACCACTAAGGATTCCTTCCAAATTTGTGGCACATGTCCAGTTTGCAATGATTTATTAATAAGGTCCAGCAAGATGTGTCCAATGACATGAATGCAATCTTGAATAACTCTAGCATTAACATTATCTACTCCAGCCGATTTTCGTAATGAAAAACAAATAACTCTAAGTTCATCTAATGTAATTGGGTGAAAACCTTCAAATCTACAACTACTTTTAACTGGCTATTTTATTTCGTCAGTTTTATCGACCAATTCAATTGATTGACAAAATAATCATTAAATTTAGATGCAATTACTTGTTCTGACTGTTCTAATGTGCCATTAAAAGTTATGGACCGCGGTTTGCAATTACTAGGTTTTAATAAAGATTTCAAAATTTTCCATAACTCTTTGCTGTTGTTTTGATGCTGATCGGAAGATTGATTGATTTTGAACATATTCACAACGAGTTTTCTTTATCGATTGTGAATACTTATTACGAGCGATTGTGTACCTATTTCAATGATTGTTATTATTTGATCTACAAAACTTTTTGTATCATTTGTCCCTTTTCCGTTTAAGACGCAATATATCCAAATTGTACCAGCTGTTCGAGTTTTTCTAAGAAACAAACTTTTGCTCAACTAGTTGATTGGTACACGTTTTCAAAGCGTTATTAATAACAGCTATAGATTCATCTAAGTTACCGGCCGCAAATGGAAAATCCACGCTCCTCTCAACAAGATTCGAAGCAGCCTGTTTCGAATATTTCCTCCAGCACTTCAATTTTACTAATTCATCGTTGTTATTGATATTTTCTAATCACTAAGGTTATTTTCAAATTAGTATCCGTAACTGAACAAATTGAATCAAAATTGGAATAAACATGGTCAATTAATGTTCTACTGTGCCTGAAAAAAAGCATATATTCATCTACCGATACATCAAATTGAAAAAAAAATCAACTAAACTCTTCAAATGATTCGAATTACAGTTATCACGCCAATTAATATTAAAATCAGCAGCTAATATATTTAATTTACTAGAATCAAGGAATGTTTCGAGCCAGTTCTTTAAAACTTCAACAAAACGCTGGTCACTAGAACTGGGAGAATGATACAAAACACCATAATTACCCATCTTCATGCCACGTGCAACTGTTATGCCCAAGAACCAGTTACCATCAATTACTTCGTTGGTACAAAGATTGAATTGAACTAATTCTTTGACGTAAATAGCAACATCACCAGTGTGTCTAGAATGTGATAAACAAGCAGCAACAATATATCCCGGTATACTATTCTGATCAAAAGCTTCAGTTTCTACAATATGAGTTGCAGATAATAAAACTTAAAGAGGACGTTTTTGCTCAACAATCAGCCGTAATTCTACGTAGTTTGTTGACAACCCCACAATATTAAAATACAAACAATCGAATTGATTCACATTCCTGGAACTTGGCTGCTATTTATTGAAACGCAAGCTGCTTCTTTCTGATCAAAAAGTCTTTTAGAGAGCAAACATTCCGAGCTAAATGCGGCATGGTTGACGTCCACTCGTACACTCCGACGTTTTGTGTTGTTGGCTGCACCTAGAGCATCTCTCCAAATTCTCCACATTTGAAGCATCTCAACACATTAATCGCGGGAACTATCGAGCACCGATCAAACCTTACATTTACTTTTTTCGCACATAACAAACATTTATACGTATCGACATCGACTTCAATTAATTACAACACTAAACTTGTTATAAGTGAAGCGTGTATTTTCAAATATGTTAACTACTTTTACATCATTTATAGCGATGTCTTCATTTTGACTTTTTAAGCAGACAATGAAGACATCGGAGCCCGAAAAAAAATAACAACAAAAACACATTAAAAACAATGTAACAATAAGACGAAAATAACGGCGCCGGTGGTGTAGTGGTAAGCGTGATTACCTCTCACCCCAGCAGGCTTGGGTTCAATACCAGTCGGCGCCGCCGGGATGTTCTGAGGCATAACATCTCTGATCACGCCTTCCTTCGGATGGGAAGTAAAGCCGTTGGTCCCCGGTTCATGAGTTGATGGGTCGATAGGTAGGGTCCAGGTGTGGGAGCTGCCTTCCTGGCACGTCGGTAGCATTGGTGCTCAGCACGGAAAACAAGATCGACGAAAAAAAAACCCAAAGGAAAAAAAAATAAAATAAGACGAAAATTATTGTTTTAACAATGATTGATATTGTTACGTCTACAATAAATTTACCTTGATTTATGTTGTACAAAACAGTAAATTTCATGGTAAATGGAAAATTTACAATAAAAAAGGAGGGTTGTTAAGTATCTTAACAATGAAATTTTCGTGATTTCCCCATATAATTTGTTTTCAATAACATT